>NW_027554488.1:0-151671 GCF_053574225.1 Canis aureus
TTCATTTCGATTCGATTCGATTCTTTTCAATTCGATTTGATGCTTTTCCATTTGATCTGATTTGTTTCATTTCGATTCTTTTCGATTCAATTCGATTCTTTCGATTCCATTAAATTTGATTCGATTCTTTTCTTTTCGATTGGATTCTTTTCGATTTGATTCCATTCAGTTCGATTCTTTTCGATTCGATTGGATTCTTTTCGATTTGATTCAATTCTTTCGATTCGATTTGATTTGATTCTTTTCGATTCGATTCAATACGATTCTTTTCATTTCGTTTCTAATCGATTCTCTTCGATTCATTTCGTTTCGATTCGTTTCGATTCTATTCGATTTTTTCGATTCTATTCTATTCGATTCATTTTGAATCATTTCGATTTGATTCTGTTCGAGTGGTTTCTATTACATTCTTTTCGATTTGATTCAATTCGATTCGAGTCTTTTTGATTCGAGTCTTTTCGACTCGATTCAATTCAATACGATTCTTTTAGATTCGATTCGATTCGATTGTTTTCGTTTCGATTCGACTTTTTTTGATTCGATTCTTTTCGATTCGATTGTTTTCAGTTCGATTGATTCGATTCTTTACAATTCTATGCTATTCAAAGCGATTCTTTTGTATTTGATTCGATTCGATTGTTTTCTTTTTGATTCGGTTCGATTCGTTTCTTTTCGATTCGATTCAATTCTTTTCGATTCGATTCTTTTCGATTCGATTTGATTCTTTTCGATTCTATTCTATTACTTTCTATTCCATTCGAATCGATTCGTTTTGATTGAATTCGATTCTTTTCGATTCGATTCCATTCGATTCTTTTCGATTGGATTCAATTTGTTTCGATTCAAATCAATTTGGTTCTTTTCGATTGGATTCCATTCGATTCTTTTCGATTTGATTCAATTCGATTCTTTTCGATTCTATTCATTTCGATGATTTTCGTTGAGATTAGATTCTTTTCGATTTGATTTTTTCGGTTCGAGTCGATTCATTTCGCTTATTTTGGTTAGGATCAATTCAATTCGATTCTTTTTGATTTGATTTGTTTCTATTCGATTTCTTTCGATTCTATTCTATTGTATTCTTTTCGATTCTATTCCATTCAATCCGATTCTTTTCGATTCGATTCGATTGTTTTGGATTTGATTCCATTCTTTCGATTCTATTTGATATGATTCTTTTCGATTCGATTTGATACGATACTTTTCATTTTGATTCGAATCGATTCTCTTCGGTTCGATTCGTTTTGATTCTTTTCGATTCAATTCTATTCGAATTTTTTCGATTTGATTCGATTCGATTCTTTTAGATTCTACTTGATTTGTTTCTTTTCGATTCGTTTTGATTCGATTCTTTTTGATTCATGTCGATTCGATTCGATTCTTTTGTTTCGATTCGATTCTTTTCAATTCGAATCTTTTCGTTACATGGAATTCGATTCTTTTCGATTTGACTCGATCCCGGGTCTCCAGGATCGCGCCCTGGGCCAAAGGCAGGCGCTAAACCGCAGCGCCACCCAGGGATCCCTCAATTCGATTCTTTTTTATTCGAATCTATTCGATTCTTTTTGATTCTATTCGATTTTTTTCGATTTGATTCGATTAGTTCCTTTTTGATTCAATTCAATTCATTTCTTTTGATTCAATTCAATTCGATTCTTTTGGATTCGATTCGATTCTTTTGGATTCGATTCTTTTGGATTCGAATCGAGTAGATTCTTTCCATTTCGATCGGATTCATTTCAATTCGATTCTTTTCGAATCGAATATTTTCGAATCAATTCGATACTTTTTGATTCGATTCGATTCTTTTCGTGTCGATTTGATTCTTTTCGATTCGATTCTTTTCTATTTGAATCGATTCGATTCTTTTCATTTCGATTCGATTTCATTCAATTCGATTCTTTTCGATCAATTCAATTTGATTGTTTTCGATTTGATTCGATTCGATTCTTTTCGATTCTATTCAATTCGATTAGTTTCCATTCGATGATGCAATTGGATTCTTTTCGATTCGAGTCGATACGATACGATTCTTTTTGATTAGATACAATTCGATTCTTTTCGATTCGATTCGATTCTTTTCGATTCGATTCGACTCGATTTCATGCTTTTTGATTCGATTCCACTAGAATTTAATCGACTGATTCAATTTGATTCTTTTCTTTTCGGTTCGATTCTTTTCTATTCGATTTTTTTCTATTCAATTCGATTCTTTCAATTCGATTCGATTCGATTCTTGTCGTTTCAAATCGATTCGTTTCAATTCGAGTCTTTTCAGTTCGATTCTTTGCGATTCGATTCGATTTGATAGTTTTAATTCGATTCGAGTCTTTTCGATTCGATTCGATTCTTTTCAATTCGATTCTTTTCGATTCGAGTCTTTTTGATTCGATTCATTTCGATTCGATTCGATTCTTTTCAATTCGATTTGATGCTTTTCCATTTGATCTGATTTGTTTCATTTCGATTCTTTTCGATTCAATTCGATTCTTTTCGATTCCATTAAATTTGATTCGATTCTTTTCTTTTTCGATTGGATTCTTTTCGATTTGATTCCATTCAGTTCGATTCTTTTCGATTCGATTGGATTCTTTTCGATTTGATTCAATTCTTTCGATTCGATTTGATTTGATTCTTTGATTCGATTCAATACGATTCTTTTCATTTCGTTTCTAATCGATTCTCTTCGATTCATTTCGTTTCGATTCGTTTCGATTCTATTCGATTTTTTTCGATTCTATTCTATTCGATTCATTTTGAATCATTTCGATTTGATTCTGTTCGAGTGGTTACTATTACATTCTTTTCGATTTGATTCAATTCGATTCGAGTCTTTTTGATTCGAGTCTTTTCGACTCGATTCAATTCAATACGATTCTTTTAGATTCGATTCGATTGTTTTCGTTTCGATTCGACTTTTTTTGATTCGATTCTTTTCGATTCGATTGTTTTCAGTTCGATTGATTCGATTCTTTACAATTCTATGCTATTCAAAGCGATTCTTTTGTATTTGATTCGATTCGATTGTTTTCTTTTTGATTCGGTTCGATTCGTTTCTTTTCGATTCGATTCAATTCTTTTCGATTCGATTCTTTTCGATTCGATTTGATTCTTTTCGATTCTATTCTATTACTTTCTATTCCATTCGAATCGATTCGTTTTGATTGAATTCGATTCTTTTCGATTCGATTCAATTAGATTCTTTTCGATTGGATTCAATTTGTTTCGATTCGAATCAATTTGGTTCTTTTCGATTGGATTCCATTCGATTCTTTTCGATTTGATTCAATTCGATTCTTTTCGATTCTATTCATTTCGATTATTTTCGTTGAGATTAGATTCTTTTCGATTAGATACAATTCGATTCTTTTCTATTCGATTCGATTCTTTTCGATTCGATTCGACTCGATTTCATGCTTTTTGATTCGATTCGACTAGAATTTAATCGACTGATTCAATTTGATTCTTTTCTTTTCGGTTCGATTCTTTTCTATTCGATTTTTTTCTATTCAATTCGATTCTTTCAATTCGATTCGATTCGATTCTTGTCGTTTCAAATCGATTAGTTTCAATTCGAGTCTTTTCAGTTCGATTCTTTGCGATTCGATTCGATTTGATATTTTTTTTTTTTTAAATTTTTTTTTTTTAATTTATTTTTGATAGTCACAGAGAGAGAGAGAGAGGCAGAGACATAGGCAGAGGGAGAAGCAGGCTCCATGCACCGGGAGCCCGATGTGGGATTCGATCCTGGGTCTCCAGAATCGCGCCCTGGGCCAAAGGCAGGCGCCAAACCGCTGCGCCACCCAGGGATCCCTCGATTTGATATTTTTAATTCGATTCGAGTCTTTTCGATTCGATTCGATTCTTTTCAATTCGATTCTTTTCGATTCGAGTCTTTTTGATTCGATTCATTTCGATTCGATTCGATTCTTTTCAATTCGATTTGATGCTTTTCCATTTGATCTGATTTGTTTCATTTCGATTCTTTTCGATTCAATTCGATTCTTTTCGATTCCATTAAATTTGATTCGATTCTTTTCTTTTCGATTGGATTCTTTTCGATTTGATTCCATTCAGTTCGATTCTTTTCGATTCGATTGGATTCTTTTCGATTTGATTCAATTCTTTCGATTCGATTTGATTTGATTCTTTTCGATTCGATTCAATACGATTCTTTTCATTTCGTTTCTAATCGATTCTCTTCGATTCATTTCGTTTCGATTCGTTTCGATTCTATTCGATTTTTTCGATTCTATTCTATTCGATTCATTTTGAATCATTTCGATTTGATTCTGTTCGAGTGGTTTCTATTACATTCTTTTCGATTTGATTCAATTCGATTCGAGTCTTTTTGATTCGAGTCTTTTCGACTCGATTCAATTCAATACGATTCTTTTAGATTCGATTCGATTCGATTGTTTTCGTTTCGATTCGACTTTTTTTGATTCGATTCTTTTCGATTCGATTGTTTTCAGTTCGATTGATTCGATTCTTTACAATTCTATGCTATTCAAAGTGATTCTTTTGTATTTGATTCGATTCGATTGTTTTCTTTTTGATTCGGTTCGATTCGTTTCTTTTCGATTCGATTCAATTCTTTTCGATTCGATTCTTTTCGATTCGATTTGATTCTTTTCGATTCTATTCTATTACTTTCTATTCCATTCGAATCGATTCGTTTTGATTGAATTCGATTCTTTTCGATTCGATTCCATTCGATTCTTTTCGATTGGATTCAATTTGTTTCGATTCGAATCAATTTGGTTCTTTTCGATTGGATTCCATTCGATTCTTTTCGATTTGATTCAATTCGATTCTTTTCGATTCTATTCATTTCGATGATTTTCGTTGAGATTAGATTCTTTTCGATTTGATTTTTTTCGGTTCGAGTCGATTCATTTCGCTTATTTTGGTTAGGATCAATTCAATTCGATTCTTTTTGATTTGATTTGTTTCTATTCGATTTCTTTCGATTCTATTCTATTGTATTCTTTTCGATTCTATTCCATTCAATCCGATTCTTTTCGATTCGATTCGATTGTTTTGGATTTGATTCCATTCTTTCGATTCTATTTGATATGATTCTTTTCGATTCGATTTGATACGATACTTTTCATTTTGATTCGAATCGATTCTCTTCGGTTCGATTCGTTTTGATTCTTTTCGATTCAATTCTATTCGAATTTTTTCGATTTGATTCGATTCGATTCTTTTAGATTCTACTTGATTTGTTTCTTTTCGATTCGTTTTGATTCGATTCTTTTTGATTCATGTCGATTCGATTCGATTCTTTTGTTTCGATTCGATTCTTTTCAATTCGAATCTTTTCGTTACAGGGAATTCGATTCTTTTCGATTTGACTCGATCCCGGGTCTCCAGGATCGCGCCCTGGGCCAAAGGCAGGCGCTAAACCGCAGCGCCACCCAGGGATCCCTCAATTCGATTCTTTTTTATTCGAATCTATTCGATTCTTTTTGATTCTATTCGATTTTTTTCGATTTGATTCGATTAGTTCCTTTTTGATTCAATTCAATTCATTTCTTTTGATTCAATTCAATTCGATTCTTTTGGATTCGATTCGATTCTTTTGGATTCGATTCTTTTGGATTCGAATCGAGTAGATTCTTTCCATTTCGATCGGATTCATTTCAATTCGATTCTTTTCGAATCGAATATTTTCGAATCAATTCGATACTTTTTGATTCGATTCGATTCTTTTCGTGTCGATTTGATTCTTTTCGATTCGATTCTTTTCTATTTGAATCGATTCGATTCTTTTCATTTCGATTCGATTTCATTCAATTCGATTCTTTTCGATCAATTCAATTTGATTGTTTTCGATTTGATTCGATTCGATTCTTTTCGATTCTATTCAATTCGATTAGTTTCCATTCGATGATGCAATTGGATTCTTTTCGATTCGAGTCGATACGATACGATTCTTTTTGATTAGATACAATTCGATTCTTTTCGATTCGATTCGATTCTTTTCGATTCGATTCGACTCGATTTCATGCTTTTTGATTCGATTCCACTAGAATTTAATCGACTGATTCAATTTGATTCTTTTCTTTTCGGTTCGATTCTTTTCTATTCGATTTTTTTCTATTCAATTCGATTCTTTCAATTCGATTCGATTCGATTCTTGTCGTTTCAAATCGATTCGTTTCAATTCGAGTCTTTTCAGTTCGATTCTTTGCGATTCGATTCGATTTGATAGTTTTAATTCGATTCGAGTCTTTTCGATTCGATTCGATTCTTTTCAATTCGATTCTTTTCGATTCGAGTCTTTTTGATTCGATTCATTTCGATTCGATTCGATTCTTTTCAATTCGATTTGATGCTTTTCCATTTGATCTGATTTGTTTCATTTCGATTCTTTTCGATTCAATTCGATTCTTTTCGATTCCATTAAATTTGATTCGATTCTTTTCTTTTCGATTGGATTCTTTTCGATTTGATTCCATTCAGTTCGATTCTTTTCGATTCGATTGGATTCTTTTCGATTTGATTCAATTCTTTCGATTCGATTTGATTTGATTCTTTTCGATTCGATTCAATACGATTCTTTTCATTTCGTTTCTAATCGATTCTCTTCGATTCATTTCGTTTCGATTCGTTTCGATTCTATTCGATTTTTTCGATTCTATTCTATTCGATTCATTTTGAATCATTTCGATTTGATTCTGTTCGAGTGGTTTCTATTACATTCTTTTCGATTTGATTCAATTCGATTCGAGTCTTTTTGATTCGAGTCTTTTCGACTCGATTCAATTCAATACGATTCTTTTAGATTCGATTCGATTCGATTGTTTTCGTTTCGATTCGACTTTTTTTGATTCGATTCTTTTCGATTCGATTGTTTTCAGTTCGATTGATTCGATTCTTTACAATTCTATGCTATTCAAAGCGATTCTTTTGTATTTGATTCGATTCGATTGTTTTCTTTTTGATTCGGTTCGATTCGTTTCTTTTCGATTCGATTCAATTCTTTTCGATTCGATTCTTTTCGATTCGATTTGATTCTTTTCGATTCTATTCTATTACTTTCTATTCCATTCGAATCGATTCGTTTTGATTGAATTCGATTCTTTTCGATTCGATTCCATTCGATTCTTTTCGATTGGATTCAATTTGTTTCGATTCAAATCAATTTGGTTCTTTTCGATTGGATTCCATTCGATTCTTTTCGATTTGATTCAATTCGATTCTTTTCGATTCTATTCATTTCGATTATTTTCGTTGAGATTAGATTCTTTTCGATTTGATTTTTTTCGGTTCGAGTCGATTCATTTCGCTTATTTTGGTTAGGATCAATTCAATTCGATTCTTTTTGATTTGATTTGTTTCTATTCGATTTCTTTCGATTCTATTCTATTGTATTCTTTTCGATTCTATTCCATTCAATCCGATTCTTTTCGATTCGATTCGATTGTTTTGGATTTGATTCCATTCTTTCGATTCTATTTGATATGATTCTTTTCGATTCGATTTGATACGATACTTTTCATTTTGATTCGAATCGATTCTCTTCGGTTCGATTCGTTTTGATTCTTTTCGATTCAATTCTATTCGAATTTTTTCGATTTGATTCGATTCGATTCTTTTAGATTCTACTTGATTTGTTTCTTTTCGATTCGTTTTGATTCGATTCTTTTTGATTCATGTCGATTCGATTCGATTCTTTTGTTTCGATTCGATTCTTTTCAATTCGAATCTTTTCGTTACATGGAATTCGATTCTTTTCGATTTGACTCGATCCCGGGTCTCCAGGATCGCGCCCTGGGCCAAAGGCAGGCGCTAAACCGCAGCGCCACCCAGGGATCCCTCAATTCGATTCTTTTTTATTCGAATCTATTCGATTCTTTTTGATTCTATTCGATTTTTTTCGATTTGATTCGATTAGTTCCTTTTTGATTCAATTCAATTCATTTCTTTTGATTCAATTCAATTCGATTCTTTTGGATTCGATTCGATTCTTTTGGATTCGATTCTTTTGGATTCGAATCGAGTAGATTCTTTCCATTTCGATCGGATTCATTTCAATTCGATTCTTTTCGAATCGAATATTTTCGAATCAATTCGATACTTTTTGATTCGATTCGATTCTTTTCGTGTCGATTTGATTCTTTTCGATTCGATTCTTTTCTATTTGAATCGATTCGATTCTTTTCATTTCGATTCGATTTCATTCAATTCGATTCTTTTCGATCAATTCAATTTGATTGTTTTCGATTTGATTCGATTCGATTCTTTTCGATTCTATTCAATTCGATTAGTTTCCATTCGATGATGCAATTGGATTCTTTTCGATTCGAGTCGATACGATACGATTCTTTTTGATTAGATACAATTCGATTCTTTTCGATTCGATTCGATTCTTTTCGATTCGATTCGACTCGATTTCATGCTTTTTGATTCGATTCCACTAGAATTTAATCGACTGATTCAATTTGATTCTTTTCTTTTCGGTTCGATTCTTTTCTATTCGATTTTTTTCTATTCAATTCGATTCTTTCAATTCGATTCGATTCGATTCTTGTCGTTTCAAATCGATTCGTTTCAATTCGAGTCTTTTCAGTTCGATTCTTTGCGATTCGATTCGATTTGATAGTTTTAATTCGATTCGAGTCTTTTCGATTCGATTCGATTCTTTTCAATTCGATTCTTTTCGATTCGAGTCTTTTTGATTCGATTCATTTCGATTCGATTCGATTCTTTTCAATTCGATTTGATGCTTTTCCATTTGATCTGATTTGTTTCATTTCGATTCTTTTCGATTCAATTCGATTCTTTTCGATTCCATTAAATTTGATTCGATTCTTTTCTTTTCGATTGGATTCTTTTCGATTTGATTCCATTCAGTTCGATTCTTTTCGATTCGATTGGATTCTTTTCGATTTGATTCAATTCTTTCGATTCGATTTGATTTGATTCTTTTCGATTCGATTCAATACGATTCTTTTCATTTCGTTTCTAATCGATTCTCTTCGATTCATTTCGTTTCGATTCGTTTCGATTCTATTCGATTTTTTTCGATTCTATTCTATTCGATTCATTTTGAATCATTTCGATTTGATTCTGTTCGAGTGGTTACTATTACATTCTTTTCGATTTGATTCAATTCGATTCGAGTCTTTTTGATTCGAGTCTTTTCGACTCGATTCAATTCAATACGATTCTTTTAGATTCGATTCGATTGTTTTCGTTTCGATTCGACTTTTTTTGATTCGATTCTTTTCGATTCGATTGTTTTCAGTTCGATTGATTCGATTCTTTACAATTCTATGCTATTCAAAGCGATTCTTTTGTATTTGATTCGATTCGATTGTTTTCTTTTTGATTCGGTTCGATTCGTTTCTTTTCGATTCGATTCAATTCTTTTCGATTCGATTCTTTTCGATTCGATTTGATTCTTTTCGATTCTATTCTATTACTTTCTATTCCATTCGAATCGATTCGTTTTGATTGAATTCGATTCTTTTCGATTCGATTCAATTAGATTCTTTTCGATTGGATTCAATTTGTTTCGATTCGAATCAATTTGGTTCTTTTCGATTGGATTCCATTCGATTCTTTTCGATTTGATTCAATTCGATTCTTTTCGATTCTATTCATTTCGATTATTTTCGTTGAGATTAGATTCTTTTCGATTAGATACAATTCGATTCTTTTCGATTCGATTCGATTCTTTTCGATTCGATTCGACTCGATTTCATGCTTTTTGATTCGATTCGACTAGAATTTAATCGACTGATTCAATTTGATTCTTTTCTTTTCGGTTCGATTCTTTTCTATTCGATTTTTTTCTATTCAATTCGATTCTTTCAATTCGATTCGATTCGATTCTTGTCGTTTCAAATCGATTCGTTTCAATTCGAGTCTTTTCAGTTCGATTCTTTGCGATTCGATTCGATTTGATATTTTTTTTTTTTTTAAATTTTTTTTTTTAATTTATTTTTGATAGTCACAGAGAGAGAGAGAGAGGCAGAGACATAGGCAGAGGGAGAAGCAGGCTCCATGCACCGGGAGCCCGATGTGGGATTCGATCCTGGGTCTCCAGAATCGCGCCCTGGGCCAAAGGCAGGCGCCAAACCGCTGCGCCACCCAGGGATCCCTCGATTTGATATTTTTAATTCGATTCGAGTCTTTTCGATTCGATTCGATTCTTTTCAATTCGATTCTTTTCGATTCGAGTCTTTTTGATTCGATTCATTTCGATTCGATTCGATTCTTTTCAATTCGATTTGATGCTTTTCCATTTGATCTGATTTGTTTCATTTCGATTCTTTTCGATTCAATTCGATTCTTTTCGATTCCATTAAATTTGATTCGATTCTTTTCTTTTCGATTGGATTCTTTTCGATTTGATTCCATTCAGTTCGATTCTTTTCGATTCGATTGGATTCTTTTCGATTTGATTCAATTCTTTCGATTCGATTTGATTTGATTCTTTTCGATTCGATTCAATACGATTCTTTTCATTTCGTTTCTAATCGATTCTCTTCGATTCATTTCGTTTCGATTCGTTTCGATTCTATTCGATTTTTTCGATTCTATTCTATTCGATTCATTTTGAATCATTTCGATTTGATTCTGTTCGAGTGGTTTCTATTACATTCTTTTCGATTTGATTCAATTCGATTCGAGTCTTTTTGATTCGAGTCTTTTCGACTCGATTCAATTCAATACGATTCTTTTAGATTCGATTCGATTCGATTGTTTTCGTTTCGATTCGACTTTTTTTGATTCGATTCTTTTCGATTCGATTGTTTTCAGTTCGATTGATTCGATTCTTTACAATTCTATGCTATTCAAAGCGATTCTTTTGTATTTGATTCGATTCGATTGTTTTCTTTTTGATTCGGTTCGATTCGTTTCTTTTCGATTCGATTCAATTCTTTTCGATTCGATTCTTTTCGATTCGATTTGATTCTTTTCGATTCTATTCTATTACTTTCTATTCCATTCGAATCGATTCGTTTTGATTGAATTCGATTCTTTTCGATTCGATTCCATTCGATTCTTTTCGATTGGATTCAATTTGTTTCGATTCGAATCAATTTGGTTCTTTTCGATTGGATTCCATTCGATTCTTTTCGATTTGATTCAATTCGATTCTTTTCGATTCTATTCATTTCGATGATTTTCGTTGAGATTAGATTCTTTTCGATTTGATTTTTTTCGGTTCGAGTCGATTCATTTCGCTTATTTTGGTTAGGATCAATTCAATTCGATTCTTTTTGATTTGATTTTTTTCTATTCGATTTCTTTCGATTCTATTCTATTGTATTCTTTTCGATTCTATTCCATTCAATCCGATTCTTTACGATTCGATTCGATTGTTTTGGATTTGATTCCATTCTTTCGATTCTATTTGATATGATTCTTTTCGATTCGATTTGATACGATACTTTTCATTTTGATTCGAATCGATTCTCTTCGGTTCGATTCGTTTTGATTCTTTTCGATTCAATTCTATTCGAATTTTTTCGATTTGATTCGATTCGATTCTTTTAGATTCTACTTGATTTGTTTCTTTTCGATTCGTTTTGATTCGATTCTTTTTGATTCATGTCGATTCGATTCGATTCTTTTGTTTCGATTCGATTCTTTTCAATTCGAATCTTTTCGTTACATGGAATTCGATTCTTTTCGATTTGACTCGATCCCGGGTCTCCAGGATCGCGCCCTGGGCCAAAGGCAGGCGCTAAACCGCAGCGCCACCCAGGGATCCCTCAATTCGATTCTTTTTTATTCGAATCTATTCGATTCTTTTTGATTCTATTCGATTTTATTCGATTTGATTCGATTAGTTCCTTTTTGATTCAATTCAATTCATTTCTTTTGATTCAATTCAATTCGATTCTTTTGGATTCGATTCGATTCTTTGGATTCGATTCTTTTGGATTCGAATCGAGTAGATTCTTTCCATTTCGATCGGATTCATTTCAATTCGATTCTTTTCGAATCGAATATTTTCGAATCAATTCGATACTTTTTGATTCGATTCGATTCTTTTCGTGTCGATTTGATTCTTTTCGATTCGATTCTTTTCTATTTGAATCGATTCGATTCTTTTCATTTCGATTCGATTTCATTCAATTCGATTCTTTTCGATCAATTCAATTTGATTGTTTTCGATTTGATTCGATTCGATTCTTTTCGATTCTATTCAATTCGATTAGTTTCCATTCGATGATGCAATTGGATTCTTTTCGATTCGAGTCGATACGATACGATTCTTTTTGATTAGATACAATTCGATTCTTTTCGATTCGATTCGATTCTTTTCGATTCGATTCGACTCGATTTCATGCTTTTTGATTCGATTCCACTAGAATTTAATCGACTGATTCAATTTGATTCTTTTCTTTTCGGTTCGATTCTTTTCTATTCGATTTTTTTCTATTCAATTCGATTCTTTCAATTCGATTCGATTCGATCCTTGTCGTTTCAAATCGATTCGTTTCAATTCGAGTCTTTTCAGTTCGATTCTTTGCGATTCGATTCGATTTGATAGTTTTAATTCGATTCGAGTCTTTTCGATTCGATTCGATTCTTTTCAATTCGATTCTTTTCGATTCGAGTCTTTTTGATTCGATTCATTTCGATTCGATTCGATTCTTTTCAATTCGATTTGATGCTTTTCCATTTGATCTGATTTGTTTCATTTCGATTCTTTTCGATTCAATTCGATTCTTTTCGATTCCATTAAATTTGATTCGATTCTTTTCTTTTCGATTGGATTCTTTTCGATTTGATTCCATTCAGTTCGATTCTTTTCGATTCGATTGGATTCTTTTCGATTTGATTCAATTCTTTCGATTCGATTTGATTTGATTCTTTTCGATTCGATTCAATACGATTCTTTTCATTTCGTTTCTAATCGATTCTCTTCGATTCATTTCGTTTCGATTCGTTTCGATTCTATTCGATTTTTTTCGATTCTATTCTATTCGATTCATTTTGAATCATTTCGATTTGATTCTGTTCGAGTGGTTACTATTACATTCTTTTCGATTTGATTCAATTCGATTCGAGTCTTTTTGATTCGAGTCTTTTCGACTCGATTCAATTCAATACGATTCTTTTAGATTCGATTCGATTGTTTTCGTTTCGATTCGACTTTTTTTGATTCGATTCTTTTCGATTCGATTGTTTTCAGTTCGATTGATTCGATTCTTTACAATTCTATGCTATTCAAAGCGATTCTTTTGTATTTGATTCGATTCGATTGTTTTCTTTTTGATTCGGTTCGATTCGTTTCTTTTCGATTCGATTCAATTCTTTTCGATTCGATTCTTTTCGATTCGATTTGATTCTTTTCGATTCTATTCTATTACTTTCTATTCCATTCGAATCGATTCGTTTTGATTGAATTCGATTCTTTTCGATTCGATTCAATTAGATTCTTTTCGATTGGATTCAATTTGTTTCGATTCGAATCAATTTGGTTCTTTTCGATTGGATTCCATTCGATTCTTTTCGATTTGATTCAATTCGATTCTTTTCGATTCTATTCATTTCGATTATTTTCGTTGAGATTAGATTCTTTTCGATTAGATACAATTCGATTCTTTTCGATTCGATTCGATTCTTTTCGATTCGATTCGACTCGATTTCATGCTTTTTGATTCGATTCGACTAGAATTTAATCGACTGATTCAATTTGATTCTTTTCTTTTCGGTTCGATTCTTTTCTATTCGATTTTTTTCTATTCAATTCGATTCTTTCAATTCGATTCGATTCGATTCTTGTCGTTTCAAATCGATTCGTTTCAATTCGAGTCTTTTCAGTTCGATTCTTTGCGATTCGATTCGATTTGATATTTTTAATTCGATTCGAGTCTTTTCGATTCGATTCGATTCTTTTCAATTCGATTCTTTTCGATTCGAGTCTTTTTGATTCGATTCATTTCGATTCGATTCGATTCTTTTCAATTCGATTTGATGCTTTTCCATTTGATCTGATTTGTTTCATTTCGATTCTTTTCGATTCAATTCGATTCTTTTCGATTCCATTAAATTTGATTCGATTCTTTTCTTTTCGATTGGATTCTTTTCGATTTGATTCCATTCAGTTCGATTCTTTTCGATTCGATTGGATTCTTTTCGATTTGATTCAATTCTTTCGATTCGATTTGATTTGATTCTTTTCGATTCGATTCAATACGATTCTTTTCATTTCGTTTCTAATCGATTCTCTTCGATTCATTTCGTTTCGATTCGTTTCGATTCTATTCGATTTTTTCGATTCTATTCTATTCGATTCATTTTGAATCATTTCGATTTGATTCTGTTCGAGTGGTTTCTATTAGATTCTTTTCGATTTGATTCAATTCGATTCGAGTCTTTTTGATTCGAGTCTTTTCGACTCGATTCAATTCAATACGATTCTTTTAGATTCGATTCGATTCGATTGTTTTCGTTTCGATTCGACTTTTTTTGATTCGATTCTTTTCGATTCGATTGTTTTCAGTTCGATTGATTCGATTCTTTACAATTCTATGCTATTCAAAGCGATTCTTTTGTATTTGATTCGATTCGATTGTTTTCTTTTTGATTCGGTTCGATTCGTTTCTTTTCGATTCGATTCAATTCTTTTCGATTCGATTCTTTTCGATTCGATTTGATTCTTTTCGATTCTATTCTATTACTTTCTATTCCATTCGAATCGATTCGTTTTGATTGAATTCGATTCTTTTCGATTCGATTCAATTAGATTCTTTTCGATTGGATTCAATTTGTTTCGATTCGAATCAATTTGGTTCTTTTCGATTGGATTCCATTCGATTCTTTTCGATTTGATTCAATTCGATTCTTTTCGATTCTATTCATTTCGATGATTTTCGTTGAGATTAGATTCTTTTCGATTTGATTTTTTTCGGTTCGAGTCGATTCATTTCGCTTATTTTGGTTAGGATCAATTCAATTCGATTCTTTTTGATTTGATTTGTTTCTATTCGATTTCTTTCGATTCTATTCTATTGTATTCTTTTCGATTCTATTCCATTCAATCCGATTCTTTTCGATTCGATTCGATTGTTTTGGATTTGATTCCATTCTTTCGATTCTATTTGATATGATTCTTTTCGATTCGATTTGATACGATACTTTTCATTTTGATTCGAATCGATTCTCTTCGGTTCGATTCGTTTTGATTCTTTTCGATTCAATTCTATTCGAATTTTTTCGATTTGATTCGATTCGATTCTTTTAGATTCTACTTGATTTGTTTCTTTTCGATTCGTTTTGATTCGATTCTTTTTGATTCATGTCGATTCGATTCGATTCTTTTGTTTCGATTCGATTCTTTTCAATTCGAATCTTTTCGTTACATGGAATTCGATTCTTTTCGATTTGACTCGATCCCGGGTCTCCAGGATCGCGCCCTGGGCCAAAGGCAGGCGCTAAACCGCAGCGCCACCCAGGGATCCCTCAATTCGATTCTTTTTTATTCGAATCTATTCGATTCTTTTTGATTCTATTCGATTTTTTTCGATTTGATTCGATTAGTTCCTTTTTGATTCAATTCAATTCATTTCTTTTGATTCAATTCAATTCGATTCTTTTGGATTCGATTCGATTCTTTTGGATTCGATTCTTTTGGATTCGAATCGAGTAGATTCTTTCCATTTCGATCGGATTCATTTCAATTCGATTCTTTTCGAATCGAATATTTTCGAATCAATTCGATACTTTTTGATTCGATTCGATTCTTTTCGTGTCGATTTGATTCTTTTCGATTCGATTCTTTTCTATTTGAATCGATTCGATTCTTTTCATTTCGATTCGATTTCATTCAATTCGATTCTTTTCGATCAATTCAATTTGATTGTTTTCGATTTGATTCGATTCGATTCTTTTCGATTCTATTCAATTCGATTAGTTTCCATTCGATGATGCAATTGGATTCTTTTCGATTCGAGTCGATACGATACGATTCTTTTTGATTAGATACAATTCGATTCTTTTCGATTCGATTCGATTCTTTTCGATTCGATTCGACTCGATTTCATGCTTTTTGATTCGATTCCACTAGAATTTAATCGACTGATTCAATTTGATTCTTTTCTTTTCGGTTCGATTCTTTTCTATTCGATTTTTTTCTATTCAATTCGATTCTTTCAATTCGATTCGATTCGATTCTTGTCGTTTCAAATCGATTCGTTTCAATTCGAGTCTTTTCAGTTCGATTCTTTGCGATTCGATTCGATTTGATAGTTTTAATTCGATTCGAGTCTTTTCGATTCGATTCGATTCTTTTCAATTCGATTCTTTTCGATTCGAGTCTTTTTGATTCGATTCATTTCGATTCGATTCGATTCTTTTCAATTCGATTTGATGCTTTTCCATTTGATCTGATTTGTTTCATTTCGATTCTTTTCGATTCAATTCGATTCTTTTCGATTCCATTAAATTTGATTCGATTCTTTTCTTTTCGATTGGATTCTTTTCGATTTGATTCCATTCAGTTCGATTCTTTTCGATTCGATTGGATTCTTTTCGATTTGATTCAATTCTTTCGATTCGATTTGATTTGATTCTTTTCGATTCGATTCAATACGATTCTTTTCATTTCGTTTCTAATCGATTCTCTTCGATTCATTTCGTTTCGATTCGTTCGATTCTATTCGATTTTTTTCGATTCTATTCTATTCGATTCATTTTGAATCATTTCGATTTGATTCTGTTCGAGTGGTTACTATTACATTCTTTTCGATTTGATTCAATTCGATTCGAGTCTTTTTGATTCGAGTCTTTTCGACTCGATTCAATTCAATACGATTCTTTTAGATTCGATTCGATTGTTTTCGTTTCGATTCGACTTTTTTTGATTCGATTCTTTTCGATTCGATTGTTTTCAGTTCGATTGATTCGATTCTTTACAATTCTATGCTATTCAAAGCGATTCTTTTGTATTTGATTCGATTCGATTGTTTTCTTTTTGATTCGGTTCGATTCGTTTCTTTTCGATTCGATTCAATTCTTTTCGATTCGATTCTTTTCGATTCGATTTGATTCTTTTCGATTCTATTCTATTACTTTCTATTCCATTCGAATCGATTCGTTTTGATTGAATTCGATTCTTTTCGATTCGATTCAATTAGATTCTTTTCGATTGGATTCAATTTGTTTCGATTCGAATCAATTTGGTTCTTTTCGATTGGATTCCATTCGATTCTTTTCGATTTGATTCAATTCGATTCTTTTCGATTCTATTCATTTCGATTATTTTCGTTGAGATTAGATTCTTTTCGATTAGATACAATTCGATTCTTTTCGATTCGATTCGATTCTTTTCGATTCGATTCGACTCGATTTCATGCTTTTTGATTCGATTCGACTAGAATTTAATCGACTGATTCAATTTGATTCTTTTCTTTTCGGTTCGATTCTTTTCTATTCGATTTTTTTCTATTCAATTCGATTCTTTCAATTCGATTCGATTCGATTCTTGTCGTTTCAAATCGATTCGTTTCAATTCGAGTCTTTTCAGTTCGATTCTTTGCGATTCGATTCGATTTGATATTTTTAATTCGATTCGAGTCTTTTCGATTCGATTCGATTCTTTTCAATTCGATTCTTTTCGATTCGAGTCTTTTTGATTCGATTCATTTCGATTCGATTCGATTCTTTTCAATTCGATTTGATGCTTTTCCATTTGATCTGATTTGTTTCATTTCGATTCTTTTCGATTCAATTCGATTCTTTTCGATTCCATTAAATTTGATTCGATTCTTTTCTTTTCGATTGGATTCTTTTCGATTTGATTCCATTCAGTTCGATTCTTTTCGATTCGATTGGATTCTTTTCGATTTGATTCAATTCTTTCGATTCGATTTGATTTGATTCTTTTCGATTCGATTCAATACGATTCTTTTCATTTCGTTTCTAATCGATTCTCTTCGATTCATTTCGTTTCGATTCGTTTCGATTCTATTCGATTTTTTCGATTCTATTCTATTCGATTCATTTTGAATCATTTCGATTTGATTCTGTTCGAGTGGTTTCTATTAGATTCTTTTCGATTTGATTCAATTCGATTCGAGTCTTTTTGATTCGAGTCTTTTCGACTCGATTCAATTCAATACGATTCTTTTAGATTCGATTCGATTCGATTGTTTTCGTTTCGATTCGACTTTTTTTGATTCGATTCTTTTCGATTCGATTGTTTTCAGTTCGATTGATTCGATTCTTTACAATTCTATGCTATTCAAAGCGATTCTTTTGTATTTGATTCGATTCGATTGTTTTCTTTTTGATTCGGTTCGATTCGTTTCTTTTCGATTCGATTCAATTCTTTTCGATTCGATTCTTTTCGATTCGATTTGATTCTTTTCGATTCTATTCTATTACTTTCTATTCCATTCGAATCGATTCGTTTTGATTGAATTCGATTCTTTTCGATTCGATTCAATTAGATTCTTTTCGATTGGATTCAATTTGTTTCGATTCGAATCAATTTGGTTCTTTTCGATTGGATTCCATTCGATTCTTTTCGATTTGATTCAATTCGATTCTTTTCGATTCTATTCATTTCGATGATTTTCGTTGAGATTAGATTCTTTTCGATTTGATTTTTTTCGGTTCGAGTCGATTCATTTCGCTTATTTTGGTTAGGATCAATTCAATTCGATTCTTTTTGATTTGATTTGTTTCTATTCGATTTCTTTCGATTCTATTCTATTGTATTCTTTTCGATTCTATTCCATTCAATCCGATTCTTTTCGATTCGATTCGATTGTTTTGGATTTGATTCCATTCTTTCGATTCTATTTGATATGATTCTTTTCGATTCGATTTGATACGATACTTTTCATTTTGATTCGAATCGATTCTCTTCGGTTCGATTCGTTTTGATTCTTTTCGATTCAATTCTATTCGAATTTTTTCGATTTGATTCGATTCGATTCTTTTAGATTCTACTTGATTTGTTTCTTTTCGATTCGTTTTGATTCGATTCTTTTTGATTCATGTCGATTCGATTCGATTCTTTTGTTTCGATTCGATTCTTTTCAATTCGAATCTTTTCGTTACATGGAATTCGATTCTTTTCGATTTGACTCGATCCCGGGTCTCCAGGATCGCGCCCTGGGCCAAAGGCAGGCGCTAAACCGCAGCGCCACCCAGGGATCCCTCAATTCGATTCTTTTTTATTCGAATCTATTCGATTCTTTTTGATTCTATTCGATTTTTTTCGATTTGATTCGATTAGTTCCTTTTTGATTCAATTCAATTCATTTCTTTTGATTCAATTCAATTCGATTCTTTTGGATTCGATTCGATTCTTTTGGATTCGATTCTTTTGGATTTGAATCGAGTAGATTCTTTCCATTTCGATCGGATTCATTTCAATTCGATTCTTTTCGAATCGAATATTTTCGAATCAATTCGATACTTTTTGATTCGATTCGATTCTTTTCGTGTCGATTTGATTCTTTTCGATTCGATTCTTTTCTATTTGAATCGATTCGATTCTTTTCATTTCGATTCGATTTCATTCAATTCGATTCTTTTCGATCAATTCAATTTGATTGTTTTCGATTTGATTCGATTCGATTCTTTTCGATTCTATTCAATTCGATTAGTTTCCATTCGATGATGCAATTGGATTCTTTTCGATTCGAGTCGATACGATACGATTCTTTTTGATTAGATACAATTCGATTCTTTTCGATTCGATTCGATTCTTTTCGATTCGATTCGACTCGATTTCATGCTTTTTGATTCGATTCCACTAGAATTTAATCGACTGATTCAATTTGATTCTTTTCTTTTCGGTTCGATTCTTTTCTATTCGATTTTTTTCTATTCAATTCGATTCTTTCAATTCGATTCGATTCGATTCTTGTCGTTTCAAATCGATTCGTTTCAATTCGAGTCTTTTCAGTTCGATTCTTTGCGATTCGATTCGATTTGATAGTTTTAATTCGATTCGAGTCTTTTCGATTCGATTCGATTCTTTTCAATTCGATTCTTTTCGATTCGAGTCTTTTTGATTCGATTCATTTCGATTCGATTCTTTTCAATTCGATTTGATGCTTTTCCATTTGATCTGATTTGTTTCATTTCGATTCTTTTCGATTCAATTCGATTCTTTTCGATTCCATTAAATTTGATTCGATTCTTTTCTTTTCGATTGGATTCTTTTCGATTTGATTCCATTCAGTTCGATTCTTTTCGATTCGATTGGATTCTTTTCGATTTGATTCAATTCTTTCGATTCGATTTGATTTGATTCTTTTCGATTCGATTCAATACGATTCTTTTCATTTCGTTTCTAATCGATTCTCTTCGATTCATTTCGTTTCGATTCGTTTCGATTCTATTCGATTTTTTTCGATTCTATTCTATTCGATTCATTTTGAATCATTTCGATTTGATTCTGTTCGAGTGGTTACTATTACATTCTTTTCGATTTGATTCAATTCGATTCGAGTCTTTTTGATTCGAGTCTTTTCGACTCGATTCAATTCAATACGATTCTTTTAGATTCGATTCGATTGTTTTCGTTTCGATTCGACTTTTTTTGATTCGATTCTTTTCGATTCGATTGTTTTCAGTTCGATTGATTCGATTCTTTACAATTCTATGCTATTCAAAGCGATTCTTTTGTATTTGATTCGATTCGATTGTTTTCTTTTTGATTCGGTTCGATTCGTTTCTTTTCGATTCGATTCAATTCTTTTCGATTCGATTCTTTTCGATTCGATTTGATTCTTTTCGATTCTATTCTATTACTTTCTATTCCATTCGAATCGATTCGTTTTGATTGAATTCGATTCTTTTCGATTCGATTCAATTAGATTCTTTTCGATTGGATTCAATTTGTTTTGATTCGAATCAATTTGGTTCTTTTCGATTGGATTCCATTCGATTCTTTTCGATTTGATTCAATTCGATTCTTTTCGATTCTATTCATTTCGATTATTTTCGTTGAGATTAGATTCTTTTCGATTAGATACAATTCGATTCTTTTCGATTCGATTCGATTCTTTTCGATTCGATTCGACTCGATTTCATGCTTTTTGATTCGATTCCACTAGAATTTAATCGACTGATTCAATTTGATTCTTTTCTTTTCGGTTCGATTCTTTTCTATTCGATTTTTTTCTATTCAATTCGATTCTTTCAATTCGATTCGATTCGATTCTTGTCGTTTCAAATCGATTCGTTTCAATTCGAGTCTTTTCAGTTCGATTCTTTGCGATTCGATTCGATTTGATATTTTTAATTCGATTCGAGTCTTTTCGATTCGATTCGATTCTTTTCAATTCGATTCTTTTCGATTCGAGTCTTTTTGATTCGATTCATTTCGATTCGATTCGATTCTTTTCAATTCGATTTGATGCTTTTCCATTTGATCTGATTTGTTTCATTTCGATTCTTTTCGATTCAATTCGATTCTTTTCGATTCCATTAAATTTGATTCGATTCTTTTCTTTTCGATTGGATTCTTTTCGATTTGATTCCATTCAGTTCGATTCTTTTCGATTCGATTGGATTCTTTTCGATTTGATTCAATTCTTTCGATTCGATTTGATTTGATTCTTTTCGATTCGATTCAATACGATTCTTTTCATTTCGTTTCTAATCGATTCTCTTCGATTCATTTCGTTTCGATTCGTTTCGATTCTATTCGATTTTTTCGATTCTATTCTATTCGATTCATTTTGAATCATTTCGATTTGATTCTGTTCGAGTGGTTTCTATTACATTCTTTTCGATTTGATTCAATTCGATTCGAGTCTTTTTGATTCGAGTCTTTTCGACTCGATTCAATTCAATACGATTCTTTTAGATTCGATTTGATTCGATTGTTTTCGTTTCGATTCGACTTTTTTTGATTCGATTCTTTTCGATTCGATTGTTTTCAGTTCGATTGATTCGATTCTTTACAATTCTATGCTATTCAAAGCGATTCTTTTGTATTTGATTCGATTCGATTGTTTTCTTTTTGATTCGGTTCGATTCGTTTCTTTTCGATTCGATTCAATTCTTTTCGATTCGATTCTTTTCGATTCGATTTGATTCTTTTCGATTCTATTCTATTACTTTCTATTCCATTCGAATCGATTCGTTTTGATTGAATTCGATTCTTTTCGATTCGATTCAATTAGATTCTTTTCGATTGGATTCAATTTGTTTCGATTCGAATCAATTTGGTTCTTTTCGATTGGATTCCATTCGATTCTTTTCGATTTGATTCAATTCGATTCTTTTCGATTCTATTCATTTCGATGATTTTCGTTGAGATTAGATTCTTTTCGATTTGATTTTTTTCGGTTCGAGTCGATTCATTTCGCTTATTTTGGTTAGGATCAATTCAATTCGATTCTTTTTGATTTGATTTGTTTCTATTCGATTTCTTTCGATTCTATTCTATTGTATTCTTTTCGATTCTATTCCATTCAATCCGATTCTTTTCGATTCGATTCGATTGTTTTGGATTTGATTCCATTCTTTCGATTCTATTTGATATGATTCTTTTCGATTCGATTTGATACGATACTTTTCATTTTGATTCGAATCGATTCTCTTCGGTTCGATTCGTTTTGATTCTTTTCGATTCAATTCTATTCGAATTTTTTCGATTTGATTCGATTCGATTCTTTTAGATTCTACTTGATTTGTTTCTTTTCGATTCGTTTTGATTCGATTCTTTTTGATTCATGTCGACTCGATTCGATTCTTTTGTTTCGATTCGATTCTTTTCAATTCGAATCTTTTCGTTACATGGAATTCGATTCTTTTCGATTTGACTCGATCCCGGGTCTCCAGGATCGCGCCCTGGGCCAAAGGCAGGCGCTAAACCGCAGCGCCACCCAGGGATCCCTCAATTCGATTCTTTTTTATTCGAATCTATTCGATTCTTTTTGATTCTATTCGATTTTATTCGATTTGATTCGATTAGTTCCTTTTTGATTCAATTCAATTCATTTCTTTTGATTCAATTCAATTCGATTCTTTTGGATTCGATTCGATTCTTTGGATTCGATTCTTTTGGATTCGAATCGAGTAGATTCTTTCCATTTCGATCGGATTCATTTCAATTCGATTCTTTTCGAATCGAATATTTTCGAATCAATTCGATACTTTTTGATTCGATTCGATTCTTTTCGTGTCGATTTGATTCTTTTCGATTCGATTCTTTTCTATTTGAATCGATTCGATTCTTTCCATTTCGATTCGATTTCATTCAATTCGATTCTTTTCGATCAATTCAATTTGATTGTTTTCGATTTGATTCGATTCGATTCTTTTCGATTCTATTCAATTCGATTAGTTTCCATTCGATGATGCAATTGGATTCTTTTCGATTCGAGTCGATACGATACGATTCTTTTTGATTAGATACAATTCGATTCTTTTCGATTCGATTCGATTCTTTTCGATTCGATTCGACTCGATTTCATGCTTTTTGATTCGATTCCACTAGAATTTAATCGACTGATTCAATTTGATTCTTTTCTTTTCGGTTCGATTCTTTTCTATTCGATTTTTTTCTATTCAATTCGATTCTTTCAATTCGATTCGATTCGATTCTTGTCGTTTCAAATCGATTCGTTTCAATTCGAGTCTTTTCAGTTCGATTCTTTGCGATTCGATTCGATTTGATAGTTTTAATTCGATTCGAGTCTTTTCGATTCGATTCGATTCTTTTCAATTCGATTCTTTTCGATTCGAGTCTTTTTGATTCGATTCATTTCGATTCGATTCGATTCTTTTCAATTCGATTTGATGCTTTTCCATTTGATCTGATTTGTTTCATTTCGATTCTTTTCGATTCAATTCGATTCTTTTCGATTCCATTAAATTTGATTCGATTCTTTTCTTTTCGATTGGATTCTTTTCGATTTGATTCCATTCAGTTCGATTCTTTTCGATTCGATTGGATTCTTTTCGATTTGATTCAATTCTTTCGATTCGATTTGATTTGATTCTTTTCGATTCGATTCAATACGATTCTTTTCATTTCGTTTCTAATCGATTCTCTTCGATTCATTTCGTTTCGATTCGTTCGATTCTATTCGATTTTTTTCGATTCTATTCTATTCGATTCATTTTGAATCATTTCGATTTGATTCTGTTCGAGTGGTTACTATTACATTCTTTTCGATTTGATTCAATTCGATTCGAGTCTTTTTGATTCGAGTCTTTTCGACTCGATTCAATTCAATACGATTCTTTTAGATTCGATTCGATTGTTTTCGTTTCGATTCGACTTTTTTTGATTCGATTCTTTTCGATTCGATTGTTTTCAGTTCGATTGATTCGATTCTTTACAATTCTATGCTATTCAAAGCGATTCTTTTGTATTTGATTCGATTCGATTGTTTTCTTTTTGATTCGGTTCGATTCGTTTCTTTTCGATTCGATTCAATTCTTTTCGATTCGATTCTTTTCGATTCGATTTGATTCTTTTCGATTCTATTCTATTACTTTCTATTCCATTCGAATCGATTCGTTTTGATTGAATTCGATTCTTTTCGATTCGATTCAATTAGATTCTTTTCGATTGGATTCAATTTGTTTCGATTCGAATCAATTTGGTTCTTTTCGATTGAATTCCATTCGATTCTTTTCGATTTGATTCAATTCGATTCTTTTCGATTCTATTCATTTCGATTATTTTCGTTGAGATTAGATTCTTTTCGATTAGATACAATTCGATTCTTTTCGATTCGATTCGATTCTTTTCGATTCGATTCGACTCGATTTCATGCTTTTTGATTCGATTCGACTAGAATTTAATCGACTGATTCAATTTGATTCTTTTCTTTTCGGTTCGATTCTTTTCTATTCGATTTTTTTCTATTCAATTCGATTCTTTCAATTCGATTCGATTCGATTCTTGTCGTTTCAAATCGATTCGTTTCAATTCGAGTCTTTTCAGTTCGATTCTTTGCGATTCGATTCGATTTGATATTTTTAATTCGATTCGAGTCTTTTCGATTCGATTCGATTCTTTTCAATTCGATTCTTTTCGATTCGAGTCTTTTTGATTCGATTCATTTCGATTCGATTCGATTCTTTTCAATTCGATTTGATGCTTTTCCATTTGATCTGATTTGTTTCATTTCGATTCTTTTCGATTCAATTCGATTCTTTTCGATTCCATTAAATTTGATTCGATTCTTTTCTTTTCGATTGGATTCTTTTCGATTTGATTCCATTCAGTTCGATTCTTTTCGATTCGATTGGATTCTTTTCGATTTGATTCAATTCTTTCGATTCGATTTGATTTGATTCTTTTCGATTCGATTCAATACGATTCTTTTCATTTCGTTTCTAATCGATTCTCTTCGATTCATTTCGTTTCGATTCGTTTCGATTCTATTCGATTTTTTCGATTCTATTCTATTCGATTCATTTTGAATCATTTCGATTTGATTCTGTTCGAGTGGTTTCTATTACATTCTTTTCGATTTGATTCAATTCGATTCGAGTCTTTTTGATTCGAGTCTTTTCGACTCGATTCAATTCAATACGATTCTTTTAGATTCGATTCGATTCGATTGTTTTCGTTTCGATTCGACTTTTTTTGATTCGATTCTTTTCGATTCGATTGTTTTCAGTTCGATTGATTCGATTCTTTACAATTCTATGCTATTCAAAGCGATTCTTTTGTATTTGATTCGATTCGATTGTTTTCTTTTTGATTCGGTTCGATTCGTTTCTTTTCGATTCGATTCAATTCTTTTCGATTCGATTCTTTTCGATTCGATTTGATTCTTTTCGATTCTATTCTATTACTTTCTATTCCATTCGAATCGATTCGTTTTGATTGAATTCGATTCTTTTCGATTCGATTCCATTCGATTCTTTTCGATTGGATTCAATTTGTTTCGATTCGAATCAATTTGGTTCTTTTCGATTGGATTCCATTCGATTCTTTTCGATTTGATTCAATTCGATTCTTTTCGATTCTATTCATTTCGATGATTTTCGTTGAGATTAGATTCTTTTCGATTTGATTTTTTTCGGTTCGAGTCGATTCATTTCGCTTATTTTGGTTAGGATCAATTCAATTCGATTCTTTTTGATTTGATTTGTTTCTATTCGATTTCTTTCGATTCTATTCTATTGTATTCTTTTCGATTCTATTCCATTCAATCCGATTCTTTTCGATTCGATTCGATTGTTTTGGATTTGATTCCATTCTTTCGATTCTATTTGATATGATTCTTTTCGATTCGATTTGATACGATACTTTTCATTTTGATTCGAATCGATTCTCTTCGGTTCGATTCGTTTTGATTCTTTTCGATTCAATTCTATTCGAATTTTTTCGATTTGATTCGATTCGATTCTTTTAGATTCTACTTGATTTGTTTCTTTTCGATTCGTTTTGATTCGATTCTTTTTGATTCATGTCGATTCGATTCGATTCTTTTGTTTCGATTCGATTCTTTTCAATTCGAATCTTTTCGTTACATGGAATTCGATTCTTTTCGATTTGACTCGATCCCGGGTCTCCAGGATCGCGCCCTGGGCCAAAGGCAGGCGCTAAACCGCAGCGCCACCCAGGGATCCCTCAATTCGATTCTTTTTTATTCGAATCTATTCGATTCTTTTTGATTCTATTCGATTTTTTTCGATTTGATTCGATTAGTTCCTTTTTGATTCAATTCAATTCATTTCTTTTGATTCAATTCAATTCGATTCTTTTGGATTCGATTCGATTCTTTTGGATTCGATTCTTTTGGATTCGAATCGAGTAGATTCTTTCCATTTCGATCGGATTCATTTCAATTCGATTCTTTTCGAATCGAATATTTTCGAATCAATTCGATACTTTTTGATTCGATTCGATTCTTTCCGTGTCGATTTGATTCTTTTCGATTCGATTCTTTTCTATTTGAATCGATTCGATTCTTTTCATTTCGATTCGATTTCATTCAATTCGATTCTTTTCGATCAATTCAATTTGATTGTTTTCGATTTGATTCGATTCGATTCTTTTCGATTCTATTCAATTCGATTAGTTTCCATTCGATGATGCAATTGGATTCTTTTCGATTCGAGTCGATACGATACGATTCTTTTTGATTAGATACAATTCGATTCTTTTCGATTCGATTCGATTCTTTTCGATTCGATTCGACTCGATTTCATGCTTTTTGATTCGATTCGACTAGAATTTAATCGACTGATTCAATTTGATTCTTTTCTTTTCGGTTCGATTCTTTTCTATTCGATTTTTTTCTATTCAATTCGATTCTTTCAATTCGATTCGATTCGATTCTTGTCGTTTCAAATCGATTCGTTTCAATTCGAGTCTTTTCAGTTCGATTCTTTTCGATTCGATTCGATTTGATATTTTTAATTCGATTCGAGTCTTTTCGATTCGATTCGATTCTTTTCAATTCGATTCTTTTTGATTCGAGTCTTTTTGATTCGATTCATTTCGATTCGATTCGATTCTTTTCAATTCGATTTGATGCTTTTCCATTTGATCTGATTTGTTTCATTTCGATTCTTTTCGATTCAATTCGATTCTTTTCGATTCCATTAAATTTGATTCGATTCTTTTCTTTTCGATTGGATTCTTTTCGATTTGATTCCATTCAGTTCGATTCTTTTCGATTCGATTGGATTCTTTTCGATTTGATTCAATTCTTTCGATTCGATTTGATTTGATTCTTTTCGATTCGATTCAATACGATTCTTTTCATTTCGTTTCTAATCGATTCTCTTCGATTCATTTCGTTTCGATTCGTTTCGATTCTATTCGATTTTTTTCGATTCTATTCTATTCGATTCATTTTGAATCATTTCGATTTGATTCTGTTCGAGTGGTTACTATTACATTCTTTTCGATTTGATTCAATTCGATTCGAGTCTTTTTGATTCGAGTCTTTTCGACTCGATTCAATTCAATACGATTCTTTTAGATTCGATTCGATTGTTTTCGTTTCGATTCGACTTTTTTTGATTCGATTCTTTTCGATTCGATTGTTTTCAGTTCGATTGATTCGATTCTTTACAATTCTATGCTATTCAAAGCGATTCTTTTGTATTTGATTCGATTCGATTGTTTTCTTTTTGATTCGGTTCGATTCGTTTCTTTTCGATTCGATTCAATTCTTTTCGATTCGATTCTTTTCGATTCGATTTGATTCTTTTCGATTCTATTCTATTACTTTCTATTCCATTCGAATCGATTCGTTTTGATTGAATTCGATTCTTTTCGATTCGATTCAATTAGATTCTTTTCGATTGGATTCAATTTGTTTCGATTCGAATCAATTTGGTTCTTTTCGATTGAATTCCATTCGATTCTTTTCGATTTGATTCAATTCGATTCTTTTCGATTCTATTCATTTCGATTATTTTCGTTGAGATTAGATTCTTTTCGATTAGATACAATTCGATTCTTTTCGATTCGATTCGATTCTTTTCGATTCGATTCGACTCGATTTCATGCTTTTTGATTCGATTCGACTAGAATTTAATCGACTGATTCAATTTGATTCTTTTCTTTTCGGTTCGATTCTTTTCTATTCGATTTTTTTCTATTCAATTCGATTCTTTCAATTCGATTCGATTCGATTCTTGTCGTTTCAAATCGATTCGTTTCAATTCGAGTCTTTTCAGTTCGATTCTTTGCGATTCGATTCGATTTGATATTTTTAATTCGATTCGAGTCTTTTCGATTCGATTCGATTCTTTTCAATTCGATTCTTTTCGATTCGAGTCTTTTTGATTCGATTCATTTCGATTCGATTCGATTCTTTTCAATTCGATTTGATGCTTTTCCATTTGATCTGATTTGTTTCATTTCGATTCTTTTCGATTCAATTCGATTCTTTTCGATTCCATTAAATTTGATTCGATTCTTTTCTTTTCGATTGGATTCTTTTCGATTTGATTCCATTCAGTTCGATTCTTTTCGATTCGATTGGATTCTTTTCGATTTGATTCAATTCTTTCGATTCGATTTGATTTGATTCTTTTCGATTCGATTCAATACGATTCTTTTCATTTCGTTTCTAATCGATTCTCTTCGATTCATTTCGTTTCGATTCGTTTCGATTCTATTCGATTTTTTCGATTCTATTCTATTCGATTCATTTTGAATCATTTCGATTTGATTCTGTTCGAGTGGTTTCTATTACATTCTTTTCGATTTGATTCAATTCGATTCGAGTCTTTTTGATTCGAGTCTTTTCGACTCGATTCAATTCAATACGATTCTTTTAGATTCGATTCGATTCGATTGTTTTCGTTTCGATTCGACTTTTTTTGATTCGATTCTTTTCGATTCGATTGTTTTCAGTTCGATTGATTCGATTCTTTACAATTCTATGCTATTCAAAGCGATTCTTTTGTATTTGATTCGATTCGATTGTTTTCTTTTTGATTCGGTTCGATTCGTTTCTTTTCGATTCGATTCAATTCTTTTCGATTCGATTCTTTTCGATTCGATTTGATTCTTTTCGATTCTATTCTATTACTTTCTATTCCATTCGAATCGATTCGTTTTGATTGAATTCGATTCTTTCGATTCGATTCAATTAGATTCTTTTCGATTGGATTCAATTTGTTTCGATTCGAATCAATTTGGTTCTTTTCGATTGGATTCCATTCGATTCTTTTCGATTTGATTCAATTCGATTCTTTTCGATTCTATTCATTTCGATTATTTTCGTTGAGATTAGATTCTTTTCGATTTGATTTTTTTCGGTTCGAGTCGATTCATTTCGCTTATTTTGGTTAGGATCAATTCAATTCGATTCTTTTTGATTTGATTTGTTTCTATTCGATTTCTTTCGATTCTATTCTATTGTATTCTTTTCGATTCTATTCCATTCAATCCGATTCTTTTCGATTCGATTCGATTGTTTTGGATTTGATTCCATTCTTTCGATTCTATTTGATATGATTCTTTTCGATTCGATTTGATACGATACTTTTCATTTTGATTCGAATCGATTCTCTTCGGTTCGATTCGTTTTGATTCTTTTCGATTCAATTCTATTCGAATTTTTTCGATTTGATTCGATTCGATTCTTTTAGATTCTACTTGATTTGTTTCTTTTCGATTCGTTGTGATTCGATTCTTTTTGATTCATGTCGATTCGATTCGATTCTTTTGTTTCGATTCGATTCTTTTCAATTCGAATCTTTTCGTTACATGGAATTCGATTCTTTTCGATTTGACTCGATCCCGGGTCTCCAGGATCGCGCCCTGGGCCAAAGGCAGGCGCTAAACCGCAGCGCCACCCAGGGATCCCTCAATTCGATTCTTTTTTATTCGAATCTATTCGATTCTTTTTGATTCTATTCAATTTTTTTCGATTTGATTCGATTAGTTCCTTTTTGTTTCAATTCAATTCATTTCTTTTGATTCAATTCAATTCGATTCTTTTGGATTCGATTCGATTCTTTTGGATTCGATTCTTTTGGATTCGAATCGAGTAGATTCTTTCCATTTCGATCGGATTCATTTCAATTCGATTCTTTTCGAATCGAATATTTTCGAATCAATTCGATACTTTTTGATTCGATTCGATTCTTTTCGTGTCGATTTGATTCTTTTCGATTCGATTCTTTTCTATTTGAATCGATTCGATTCTTTTCATTTCGATTCGATTTGATTCAATTCGATTCTTTTCGATCAATTCAATTTGTTTTCGATTTGATTCGATTCGATTCTTTTCTATTCTATTCAATTCGATTAGTTTCCATTCGATGATGCAATTGGATTCTTTTCGATTCGAGTCGATACGATACGATTCTTTTTGATTAGATACAATTCGATTCTTTTCGATTCGATTCGATTCTTTTCGATTCGATTCGACTCGATTTCATGCTTTTTGATTCGATTCGACTAGAATTTAATCGACTGATTCAATTTGATTCTTTTCTTTTTGGTTCGATTCTTTTCTATTCGATTTTTTTCTATTCAATTCGATTCTTTCAATTCGATTCGATTCGATTCTTGTCGTTTCAAATCGATTCGTTTCAATTCGAGTCTTTTCAGTTCGATTCTTTGCGATTCGATTCGATTTGATATTTTTAATTCGATTCGAGTCTTTTCGATTCGATTCGATTCTTTTCAATTCGATTCTTTTCGATTCGAGTCTTTTTGATTCGATTCATTTCGATTCGATTCGATTCTTTTCAATTCGATTTGATGCTTTTCCATTTGATCTGATTTGTTTCATTTCGATTCTTTTCGATTCAATTCGATTCTTTTCGATTCCTTTAAATTTGATTCGATTCTTTTCTTTTCGATTGGATTCTTTTCGATTTGATTCCATTCAGTTCGATTCTTTTTGATTCGATTGGATTCTTTTCGATTTGATTCAATTCTTTCGATTCGATTTGATTTGATTCTTTTCGATTCGATTCAATACGATTCTTTTCATTTCGTTTCTAATCGATTCTCTTCGATTCATTTCGTTTCGATTCGTTTCGATTCTATTCGATTTTTTTCGATTCTATTCTATTCGATTCATTTTGAATCATTTCGATTTGATTCTGTTCGAGTGGTTACTATTACATTCTTTTCGATTTGATTCAATTCGATTCGAGTCTTTTTGATTCGAGTCTTTTCGACTCGATTCAATTCAATACGATTCTTTTAGATTCGATTCGATTCGATTGTTTTCGTTTCGATTCGACTTTTTTTGATTCGATTCTTTTCGATTCGATTGTTTTCAGTTCGATTGATTCGATTCTTTACAATTCTATGCTATTCAAAGCGATTCTTTTGTATTTGATTCGATTCGATTGTTTTCTTTTTGATTCGGTTCGATTCGTTTCTTTTCGATTCGATTCAATTCTTTTCGATTCGATTCTTTTCGATTCGATTTGATTCTTTTCGATTCTATTCTATTACTTTCTATTCCATTCGAATCGATTCGTTTTGATTGAATTCGATTCTTTTCGATTCGATTCAATTAGATTCTTTTCGATTGGATTCAATTTGTTTCGATTCGAATCAATTTGGTTCTTTTCGATTGGATTCCATTCGATTCTTTTCGATTTGATTCAATTCGATTCTTTTCGATTCTATTCATTTCGATTATTTTCGTTGAGATTAGAGTCTTTTCGATTTGATTTTTTTCGGTTCGAGTCGATTCATTTCGCTTATTTTGGTTAGGATCAATTCAATTCGATTCTTTTTGATTTGATTTGTTTCTATTCGATTTCTTTCGATTCTATTCTATTGTATTCTTTTCGATTCTATTCCATTCAATCCGATTCTTTTCGATTCGATTCGATTGTTTTGGATTTGATTCCATTCTTTCGATTCTATTTGATATGATTCTTTTCGATTCGTTTTGATACGATACTTTTCATTTTGATTCGAATCGATTCTCTTCGGTTCGATTCGTTTTGATTCTTTTCGATTCAATTCTATTCGAATTTTTTCGATTTGATTCGATTCGATTCTTTTAGATTCTACTTGATTTGTTTCTTTTCGTTTCGTTGTGATTCGATTCTTTTTGATTCATGTCGATTCGATTCGATTCTTTTGTTTCGATTCGATTCTTTTCAATTCGAATCTTTTCGTTACATGGAATTCGATTCTTTTCGATTTGACTCGATCCCGGGTCTCCAGGATCGCGCCCTGGGCCAAAGGCAGGCGCTAAACCGCAGCGCCACCCAGGGATCCCTCAATTCGATTCTTTTTTATTCGAATCTATTCGATTCTTTTTGATTCTATTCGATTTTTTTCGATTTGATTCGATTAGTTCCTTTTTGATTCAATTCAATTCATTTCTTTTGATTCAATTCAATTCGATTCTTTTGGATTCGATTCGATTCTTTTGGATTCGATTCTTTTGGATTCGAATCGAGTAGATTCTTTCCATTTCGATCGGATTCATTTCAATTCGATTCTTTTCGAATCGAATATTTTCGAATCAATTCGATACTTTTTGATTCGATTCGATTCTTTTCGTGTCGATTTGATTCTTTTCGATTCGATTCTTTTCTATTTGAATCGATTCGATTATTTTCATTTCGATTCGATTTCATTCAATTCGATTCTTTTCGATCAATTCAATTTGATTGTTTTCGATTTGATTCGATTCGATTCTTTTCGATTCTATTCAATTCGATTAGTTTCCATTCGATGATGCAATTGGATTCTTTTCGATTCGAGTCGATACGATACGATTCTTTTTGATTAGATACAATTCGATTCTTTTCGATTCGATTCGATTCTTTTCGATTCGATTCGACTCGATTTCATGCTTTTTGATTCGATTCGACTAGAATTTAATCGACTGATTCAATTTGATTCTTTTCTTTTCGGTTCGATTCTTTTCTATTCGATTTTTTTCTATTCAATTCGATTCTTTCAATTCGATTCGATTCGATTCTTGTCGTTTCAAATCGATTCGTTTCAATTCGAGTCTTTTCAGTTCGATTCTTTGCGATTCGATTCGATTTGATATTTTTAATTCGATTCGAGTCTTTTCGATTCGATTCGATTCTTTTCAATTCGATTCTTTTCGATTCGAGTCTTTTTGATTCGATTCATTTCGATTCGATTCGATTCTTTTCAATTCGATTTGATGCTTTTCCATTTGATCTGATTTGTTTCATTTCGATTCTTTTCGATTCAATTCGATTCTTTTCGATTCCATTAAATTTGATTCGATTCTTTTCTTTTCGATTGGATTCTTTTCGATTTGATTCCATTCAGTTCGATTCTTTTCGATTCGATTGGATTCTTTTCGATTTGATTCAATTCTTTCGATTCGATTTGATTTGATTCTTTTCGATTCGATTCAATACGATTCTTTTCATTTCGTTTCTAATCGATTCTCTTCGATTCATTTCGTTTCGATTCGTTCGATTCTATTCGATTTTTTTCGATTCTATTCTATTCGATTCATTTTGAATCATTTCGATTTGATTCTGTTCGAGTGGTTACTATTACATTCTTTTCGATTTGATTCAATTCGATTCGAGTCTTTTTGATTCGAGTCTTTTCGACTCGATTCAATTCAATACGATTCTTTTAGATTCGATTCGATTCGATTGTTTTCGTTTCGATTCGACTTTTTTTGATTCGATTCTTTTCGATTCGATTGTTTTCAGTTCGATTGATTCGATTCTTTACAATTCTATGCTATTCAAAGCGATTCTTTTGTATTTGATTCGATTCGATTGTTTTCTTTTTGATTCGGTTCGATTCGTTTCTTTTCGATTCGATTCAATTCTTTTCGATTCGATTCTTTTCGATTCGATTTGATTCTTTTCGATTCTATTCTATTACTTTCTATTCCATTCGAATCGATTCGTTTTGATTGAATTCGATTCTTTTCGATTCGATTCAATTAGATTCTTTTCGATTGGATTCAATTTGTTTCGATTCGAATCAATTTGGTTCTTTTCGATTGAATTCCATTCGATTCTTTTCGATTTGATTCAATTCGATTCTTTTCGATTCTATTCATTTCGATTATTTTCGTTGAGATTAGATTCTTTTCGATTAGATACAATTCGATTCTTTTCGATTCGATTCGATTCTTTTCGATTCGATTCGACTCGATTTCATGCTTTTTGATTCGATTCGACTAGAATTTAATCGACTGATTCAATTTGATTCTTTTCTTTTCGGTTCGATTCTTTTCTATTCGATTTTTTTCTATTCAATTCGATTCTTTCAATTCGATTCGATTCGATTCTTGTCGTTTCAAATCGATTCGTTTCAATTCGAGTCTTTTCAGTTCGATTCTTTGCGATTCGATTCGATTTGATATTTTTAATTCGATTCGAGTCTTTTCGATTCGATTCGATTCTTTTCAATTCGATTCTTTTCGATTCGAGTCTTTTTGATTCGATTCATTTCGATTCGATTCGATTCTTTTCAATTCGATTTGATGCTTTTCCATTTGATCTGATTTGTTTCATTTCGATTCTTTTCGATTCAATTCGATTCTTTTCGATTCCATTAAATTTGATTCGATTCTTTTCTTTTCGATTGGATTCTTTTCGATTTGATTCCATTCAGTTCGATTCTTTTCGATTCGATTGGATTCTTTTCGATTTGATTCAATTCTTTCGATTCGATTTGATTTGATTCTTTTCAATTCGATTCAATACGATTCTTTTCATTTCGTTTCTAATCGATTCTCTTCGATTCATTTCGTTTCGATTCGTTTCGATTCTATTCGATTTTTTTCGATTCTATTCTATTCGATTCATTTTGAATCATTTCGATTTGATTCTGTTCGAGTGGTTTCTATTAGATTCTTTTCGATTTGATTCAATTCGATTCGAGTCTTTTTGATTCGAGTCTTTTCGACTCGATTCAATTCAATACGATTCTTTTAGATTCGATTCGATTCGATTTTTTTCGTTTCGATTCGACTTTTTTTGATTCGATTCTTTTCGATTCGATTGTTTTCAGTTCGATTGATTCGATTCTTTACAATTCTATGCTATTCAAAGCGATTCTTTTGTATTTGATTCGATTCGATTGTTTTTGATTCGGTTCGATTCGTTTCTTTTCGATTCGATTCAATTCTTTTCGATTCGATTTGATTCTTTTCGATTCTATTCTATTACTTTCTATTCCATTCGAATCGATTCGTTTTGATTGAATTCGATTCTTTTCGATTCGATTCCATTCGATTCTTTTCGATTGGATTCAATTTGTTTCGATTCGAATCAATTTGGTTCTTTTCGATTGGATTCCATTCGATTCTTTTCGATTTGATTCAATTCGATTCTTTTCGATTCTATTCATTTCGATTATTTTCGTTGAGATTAGATTCTTTTCGATTTGATTTTTTTCGGTTCGAGTCGATTCATTTCGCTTATTTTGGTTAGGATCAATTCAATTCGATTCTTTTTGATTTGATTTGTTTCTATTCGATTTCTTTCGATTCTATTCTATTGTATTCTTTTCGATTCCATTCCGTTCAATTCGATTCTTTTCGATTCGATTCGATTGTTTTGGATTTGATTCCATTCTTTCGATTCTATTTGATATGATTCTTTTCGATTCGATTTGATACGATACTTTTTATTTTGATTCGAATCGATTCTCTTCGGTTCGATTCGTTTTGATTCTTTTCGATTCAATTCTATTCGAATTTTTTCGATTTGATTCGATTCGATTCTTTTAGATTCTACTTGATTTGTTTCTTTTCGATTCGTTTTGATTCGATTCTTTTTGATTCATGTCGATTCGATTCGATTCTTTTGTTTCGATTCGATTCGTTCAATTCGAATCTTTTCGTTACATGGAATTCGATTCTTTTCGATTTGATTCGATCCCGGGTCTCCAGGATCGCGCCCTGGGCCAAAGGCAGGCGCTAAACCGCAGCGCCACCCAGGGATCCCTCAATTCGATTCTTTTTTATTCGAATCTATTCGATTCTTTTTGATTCTATTCGATTTTTTTCGATTTGATTCGATTAGTTCCTTTTTGATTCAATTCAATTCATTTCTTTTGATTCAATTCAATTCGATTCTTTTGGATTCGATTCGATTCTTTTGGATTCGATTCTTTTGGATTCGAATCGAGTAGATTCTTTCCATTTCGATCGGATTCATTTCAATTCGATTCTTTTCGAATCGAATATTTTCGAATCAATTCGATACTTTTTGATTCGATTCGATTCTTTTCGTGTCGATTTGATTCTTTTCGATTCGATTCTTTTCTATTTGAATCGATTCGATTCTTTTCATTTCGATTCGATTTGATTCAATTCGATTCTTTTCGATCAATTCAATTTGTTTTCGATTTGATTCGATTCGATTCTTTTCTATTCTATTCAATTCGATTAGTTTCCATTCGATGATGCAATTGGATTCTTTTCGATTCGAGTCGATACGATTCGATTCTTTTTGATTAGATACAATTCGATTCTTTTCGATTCGATTCGATTCTTTTCGATTCGATTCGACTCGATTTCATGCTTTTTGATTCGATTCCACTAGAATTTAATCGACTGATTCAATTTGATTCTTTTCTTTTCGGTTCGATTCTTTTCTATTCGATTTTTTCTATTCAATTCGATTCGATTCGATTCTTTTCGTTTCAAATCGATTCGTTTCAATTCGAGTCTTTTCAATTCGATTCTTTGCGATTCGATTCGATTTGATATTTTTAATTCGATTCGAGTCTTTTCAATTCGATTCGATTCTTTTCAATTCGATTCTTTTCGATTCGAGTCTTTTTGATTCGATTCGATTCTTTTCAATTTGATTTGATGCTTTTCCATTTGATCTGATTTGTTTCATTTCGATTCTTTTCGATTCAATTCGATTCTTTTCGATTCCATTCAATTTGATTCGATTCTTTTCGATTCGATTCGATTCTTTTCGATTTGATTCCATTCAGTTCGATTCTTTTCGATTCGATTGGATTCTTTTCGATTTGATTCAATTCTTTCGATTCGATTTGATTTGATTCTTTTCGATTCGATTCAATACGATTCTTTTCATTTCGATTCTAATCGATTCTCTTCGATTCATTTCGTTTCGATTCGTTTCGATTCGTTTCGATTTTTTTCGATTCTATTCTATTCGATTCATTTTGAATCATTTCGATTTGATTCTGTTCGAGTGGTTTCTATTAGATTCTTTTCGATTTGATTCAATTCGATTCGAGTCTTTTTGATTCGAGTCTTTTCGACTCGATTCAATTCAATACGATTCTTTTAGATTCGATTCGATTGTTTTCGTTTCGATTCGACTTTTTTTGATTCGATTCTTTCGATTCGATTGTTTTCAATTCGATTGATTCGATTCTTTTCAATTCTATGCTATTCAAAGCGATTCCTTTGTATTTGATTCGATTCGATTGTTTTCTTTTTGATTCGGTTCGATTCGTTTCTTTTCGATTCAATTCTTTTCGATTCGATTCTTTTCGATTTGATTTGATTCTTTTTGATTCTATTCTATTCTATTCTTTTCTATTCCATTCGAATCGATTCGTTTTGATTGAATTCGATTCTTTTCGATTCGATTCAATTAGATTCTTTTCGATTGGATTCAATTTGTTTCGATTCGAATCGATTTGATTCTTTTCGATTGGATTCCATTCGATTCTTTTCGATTTGATTCAATTCGATTCTTTTCGATTCTATTCATTTCGATTATTTTCGTTGAGATTAGATTCTTTTCGATTTGATTTTTTTCGGTTCGAGTCGATTCATTTCGCTTATTTTGGTTAGGATCAATTCAATTCGATTCTTTTTGATTTGATTTGATTCTATTCGATTCCTTTCGACTCTATTCTATTCTTTTCGATTCTATTCCATTCAATCCGATTCTTTTCGATTCGATTCGATTGTTTTAGATTTGATTCCATTCTTTCGATTCTATTTGATATGATTCTTTTCGATTCGATTTGATACGATACTTTTTATTTTGATTCGAATCGATTCTCTTCGGTTCGATTCGTTTTGATTCTTTTCGATTCAATTCTATTCGAATTTTTTCGATTTGATTCTATTCGATTCTTTTAGATTCTACTTGATTTGTTTCTTTTAGATTCGTTTTGATTCGATTCTTTTTGATTCAGTCGATTCGATTCGATTCTTTTGTTTCGATTCGATTCGTTCAATTCGAATCTTTTCGTTACATGGAATTCGATTCTTTTCGATTTGACTGCTTACGATTTTTTTCAACGCGATTCAATTCGATTCGTTTTTTTATGATAGTCACAGAGAGAGAGAGAGGCAGAGACACAGGCAGAGGGAGAAGCAGGCTCCATGCACCAGGAGCCCGATGTGGGATTCGATCCCGGGTCTCCAGGATCGCGCCCTGGGCCAAAGGCAGGCGCTAAACCGCAGCGCCACCCAGGGATCCCTCAATTCGATTCTTTTTTATTCGAATCTATTCGATTCTTTTTGATTCGATTTGATTCTATTCGAGTTTTTTCGATTTGATTCGATTAGTTCCTTTTTGATTCAATTCAATTCATTTCTTTTGATTCAATTCAATTCGATTCTTTTGGATTCGATTCGATTCTTTTGGATTCGATTCTTTTGGATTCGAATCGAGTAGATTCTTTTCATTTCGATCGGATTCATTTCATTTCGATTCTTTTCAATTCGAATGTTTTCGAATCAATTCGATACTTTTTGATTCGATTCGATTCTTTTCGTGTCGATTTGATTCTTTTCGATTCGATTCTTTTCTATTTGAATCGATTCGATTCTTTTCATTTCGATTCGATTTGATTCAATTCGATTCTTTTCGATCAATTCAATTTGATTGTTTTCGATTTGATTCGATTCGATTCTTTTCTATTCTATTCAATTCGATTAGTTTCCATTCGATGATGCAATTGGATTCTTTTCGATTCGAGTCGATACGATTCGATTCTTTTTGATTAGATACAATTCGATTCTTTTCGATTCGATTCGATTCTTTTCGATTCGATTCGACTCGATTTCATGCTTTTTGATTCGATTCCACTAGAATTTAATCGACTGATTCAATTTGATTCTTTTCTTTTCGGTTCGATTCTTTTCTATTCGATTTTTTTCTATTCAATTCGATTCGATTCGATTCTTTTCGTTTCAAATCGATTCGTTTCAATTCGAGTCTTTTCAATTCGATTCTTTGCGATTCGATTCGATTTGATATTTTTAATTCGATTCGAGTCTTTTCAATTCGATTCGATTCTTTTCAATTCGATTCTTTTCGATTCGAGTCTTTTTGATTCGATTCGATTCTTTTCAATTCGATTTGATGCTTTTCCATTTGATCTGATTTGTTTCATTTCGATTCTTTTCGATTCAATTCGATTCTTTTCGATTCCATTCAATTTGATTCGATTCTTTTCGATTCGATTCGATTCTTTTCGATTTGATTCCATTCAGTTCGATTCTTTTCGATTCGATTGGATTCTTTTCGATTTGATTCAATTCTTTCGATTCGATTTGATTTGATTCTTTTCGATTCGATTCAATACGATTCTTTTCATTTCGATTCTAATCGATTCTCTTCGATTCATTTCGTTTCGATTCGTTTCGATTCGTTTCGATTTTTTTCGATTCTATTCGATTCGATTCATTTTGAATCATTTCGATTTGATTCTGTTCGAGTGGTTTCTATTAGATTCTTTTCGATTTGATTCAATTCGATTCGAGTCTTTTTGATTCGAGTCTTTTCGACTCGATTCAATTCAATACGATTCTTTTAGATTCGATTCGATTGTTTTTGTTTCGATTCGACTTTTTTTGATTCGATTCTTTTCGATTCGATTGTTTTCAATTCGATTGATTCGATTCTTTTCAATTCTATGCTATTCAAAGCGATTCTTTTGTATTTGATTCGATTCTATTTTCTTTTTGATTCGGTTCAATTCTTTTCTTTTCGATTCGATTCAATTCTTTTCGATTCGATTCTTTTCGATTCGATTTGATTCTTTTCGATTCTATTCTATTCTATTCTTTTCTATTCCATTCGAATCGATTCATTTTGATTGAATTCGATTCTTTTCGATTCGATTCAATTAGATTCTTTTCGATTGGATTCAATTTGTTTCGATTCGAATCAATTTGATTCTTTTCGATTGGATTCCATTCGATTCTTTTCGATTTGATTCAATTAGATTCTTTTCGATTCTATTCATTTCGATGATTTTCGTTGAGATTAGATTCTTTTCGATTTGATTTTTTTCGGTTCGAGTCGATTCATTTCGCTTATTTTGGTTAGGATCAATTCAATTCGATTCTTTTTGATTTGATTTGATTCTATTCGATTTCTTTCGACTCTATTCTATTCTTTTCGATTCTATTCCATTCAATCCGATTCTTTTCGATTCGATTCGATTGTTTTAGATTTGATTCCATTCTTTCGATTCTATTTGATATGATTCTTTTCGATTCGATTTGATACGATACTTTTCATTTTGATTCGAATCGATTCTCTTCGGTTCGATTCGTTTTGATTCTTTTCGATTCAATTCTATTCGAATTTTTTCGATTTGATTCGATTCGATTCTTTTAGATTCTACTTGATTTGTTTCTTTTCGATTCGTTTTGATTCGATTCTTTTTGATTCATGTCGATTCGATTCGATTCTTTTGTTTCGATTCGATTTGTTCAATTCGAATCTTTTCGTTACATGGAATTCGATTATTTTCGATTTGACTCCTTATGATTTTTTTCAACGCGATTCAATTCGATTCGTTTTTTTATGATAGTCACAGAGAGAGAAAGAGGCAGAGACACAGGCAGAGGGAGAAGCAGGCTCCATGCACCAGGAGCCCGATGTGGGATTCGATCCCGGGTCTCCAGGATCGCGCCCTGGGCCAAAGGCAGGCGCTAAACCGCAGCGCCACCCAGGGATCCCTCAATTCGATTCTTTTTTATTCGAATCTATTCGATTCTTTTTGATTCGATTTGATTCTATTCGAGTTTTTTCGATTTGATTCGATTAGTTCCTTTTTGATTCAATTCAATTCATTTCTTTTGATTCAATTCAATTCGATTCTTTTGGATTCGATTCGATTCTTTTGGATTCGATTCTTTTGGATTGGAATCGAGTAGATTCTTTTCATTTCGATCGGATTCATTTCATTTCGATTCTTTTCAATTCGAATGTTTTCGAATCAATTCGATTCTTTTCGAATCGATTCGATTCTTTTCGATTCGATTCGACTCGATTTCATGCTTTTTGATTCGATTCCACTAGAATTCAATCGACTGATTCAATTTGATTCTTTTCTTTTCGGTTCGATTCTTTTCTCTTCGATTTTTTTCTATTCAATTCGATTCTTTCAATTCGATTCGATTCGATTCGATTCTTTTCGTTTCAAATCATATTTGTTTCAATTCGAGTCTTTTCAATTCGATTCTTTGTGATTCAATTCGATTTGATATTTTTAATTCGATTCGAGTCTTTTCGATTTGATTCGATTCTTTTCAGTTCGATTCTTTTCGATTCGAGTCTTTTTGATTCGATTCATTTCGATTCGATTCGATTCTTTTCAATTCGATTTGATGCTTTTCCATTTGATCTGATTTGTTTCATTTCGATTCTTTTCGATTCAATTCGATTCTTTTCGATTCCATTAAATTTGATTCGATTCTTTTCGATTCGATTCGATTCTTTTCGATTTGATTCCATTCAGTTCGATTCTTTTCGATTCGATTGGATTCTTTTCGATTTGATTCAATTCTTTCGATTCGATTTGATTTGATTCTTTTCGATTCGATTCAATACGATTCTTTTCATTTCGTTTCTAATCGATTCTCTTCGATTCATTTCGTTTCGATTCGTTTCGATTCTATTCGATTTTTTTCGATTCTATTCTATTCGATTCATTTTGAATCATTTCGATTTGATTCTGTTCGAGTGGTTTCTATTAGATTCTTTTCGATTTGATTCAATTCGATTCGAGTCTTTTTGATTCGAGTCTTTTCGACTCGATTCAATTCAATACGGTTCTTTTAGTTCGATTCGATTGTTTTCATTTCGATTCGACTTTTTTTGATTCGATTCTTTTCGATTCGATTGTTTTCAATTCGATTGATTCGATTCTTTTCAATTCTATGCTATTCAAAGCGATTCTTTTGTATTTGATTCGATTCGATTGTTTTCTTTTTGATTCGGTTCGATTCGTTTCTTTTCGATTCGATTCAATTCTTTTCGATTCGATTCTTTTCGATTCGATTTGATTCTTTTCGATTCTATTCTATTCTATCCTTTTCTATTCTATTCGAATCGATTCGTTTTGATTGAATTCGATTCTTTTCGATTCGATTCAATTAGATTCTTTTCGATTGGATTCAATTTGTTTCGATTCGAATCAATTTGATTCTTTTCGATTGGATTCCATTCGATTCTTTTCGATTTGATTCAATTCGATTCTTTTCGATTCTATTCATTTCGATTATTTTCGTTGAGATTAGATTCTTTTCGATTTGATTTTTTTCGGTTCGAGTCGATTCATTTCGCTTATTTTGTTTAGGATCAATTCAATTCGATTCTTTTTTATTTGATTTGATTCTATTCGATTTCTTTCGATTCTATTCTATTCTTTTCGATTCTATTCCATTCAATCCGATTCTTTTCGATTCGATTCGATTGTTTTAGATTTGATTCCATTCTTTCGATTCTATTTGATAGGATTCTTTTCGATTCGATTTGATACGATACTTTTCATTTTGATTCGAATCGATTCTCTTCGGTCCGGTTCCTTTTGATTCTTTTCGATTCAATTGTATTCGAATTTTTTTCGATTTGATTCGATTCGATTCTTTTAGATTCTACTTGATTTGTTTCTTTTCGATTCGTTTTGATTCGATTCTTTTTGATTCATGTCGATTCGATTCGATTCTTTTGTTTCGATTCGATTCTTTTCAATTCGAATCTTTTCGTTACATGGAATTCGATTCTTTTCGATTTGATTCTTTATGATTTTTTTCAACTCGATTCAATTCGATTCTTTTTTTTATGATAGTCACAGAGAGAGAGAGAGGCAGAGACACAGGCAGAGGGAGAAGCAGGCTCCATGCACCAGGAGCCCTATGTGGGATTCGATCCCGTGTCTCCAGGATCACGCCCTGGGCCAAAGGCAGGCGCTAAACCGCTGCGCCACCCAGGGATCCCTCAATTCGATTCTTTTTTATTCGAATCTATTCGATTCTTTTTGATTCTATTCGATTTTTTTCGATTTGATTCGATTAGTTCCTTTTTGATTCAATTCAATTCATTTCTTTTGATTCAATTCAATTCGATTCTTTTGGATTCGATTCGATTCTTTTGGATTCGATTCTTTTGGATTCGAATCGAGTAGATTCTTTCCATTTCGATCGGATTCATTTCAATTCGATTCTTTTCGAATCGAATATTTTCGAATCAATTCGATACTTTTTGATTCGATTCGATTCTTTTCGTGTCGATTTGATTCTTTTCGATTCGATTCTTTTCTATTTGAATCGATTCGATTCTTTTCATTTCGATTCGATTTCATTCAATTCGATTCTTTTCGATCAATTCAATTTGATTGTTTTCGATTTGATTCGATTCGATTCTTTTCGATTCTATTCAATTCGATTAGTTTCCATTCGATGATGCAATTGGATTCTTTTCGATTCGAGTCGATACGATACGATTCTTTTTGATTAGATACAATTCGATTCTTTTCGATTCGATTCGATTCTTTTCGATTCGATTCGACTCGATTTCATGCTTTTTGATTCGATTCGACTAGAATTTAATCGACTGATTCAATTTGATTCTTTTCTTTTCGGTTCGATTCTTTTCTATTCGATTTTTTTCTATTCAATTCGATTCTTTCAATTCGATTCGATTCGATTCTTGTCGTTTCAAATCGATTCGTTTCAATTCGAGTCTTTTCAGTTCGATTCTTTGCGATTCGATTCGATTTGATAGTTTTAATTCGATTCGAGTCTTTTCGATTCGATTCGATTCTTTTCAATTCGATTCTTTTCGATTCGAGTCTTTTTGATTCGATTCATTTCGATTCGATTCGATTCTTTTCAATTCGATTTGATGCTTTTCCATTTGATCTGATTTGTTTCATTTCGATTCTTTTCGATTCAATTCGATTCTTTTCGATTCCATTAAATTTGATTCGATTCTTTTCTTTTCGATTGGATTCTTTTCGATTTGATTCCATTCAGTTCGATTCTTTTCGATTCGATTGGATTCTTTTCGATTTGATTCAATTCTTTCGATTCGATTTGATTTGATTCTTTTCGATTCGATTCAATACGATTCTTTTCATTTCGTTTCTAATCGATTCTCTTCGATTCATTTCGTTTCGATTCGTTTCGATTCTATTCGATTTTTTTCGATTCTATTCTATTCGATTCATTTTGAATCATTTCGATTTGATTCTGTTCGAGTGGTTACTATTACATTCTTTTCGATTTGATTCAATTCGATTCGAGTCTTTTTGATTCGAGTCTTTTCGACTCGATTCAATTCAATACGATTCTTTTAGATTCGATTCGATTGTTTTCGTTTCGATTCGACTTTTTTTGATTCGATTCTTTTCGATTCGATTGTTTTCAGTTCGATTGATTCGATTCTTTACAATTCTATGCTATTCAAAGCGATTCTTTTGTATTTGATTCGATTCGATTGTTTTCTTTTTGATTCGGTTCGATTCGTTTCTTTTCGATTCGATTCAATTCTTTTCGATTCGATTCTTTTCGATTCGATTTGATTCTTTTCGATTCTATTCTATTACTTTCTATTCCATTCGAATCGATTCGTTTTGATTGAATTCGATTCTTTTCGATTCGATTCAATTAGATTCTTTTCGATTGGATTCAATTTGTTTCGATTCGAATCAATTTGGTTCTTTTCGATTGGATTCCATTCGATTCTTTTCGATTTGATTCAATTCGATTCTTTTCGATTCTATTCATTTCGATTATTTTCGTTGAGATTAGATTCTTTTCGATTAGATACAATTCGATTCTTTTCGATTCGATTCGATTCTTTTCGATTCGATTCGACTCGATTTCATGCTTTTTGATTCGATTCGACTAGAATTTAATCGACTGATTCAATTTGATTCTTTTCTTTTCGGTTCGATTCTTTTCTATTCGATTTTTTTCTATTCAATTCGATTCTTTCAATTCGATTCGATTCGATTCTTGTCGTTTCAAATCGATTCGTTTCAATTCGAGTCTTTTCAGTTCGATTCTTTGCGATTCGATTCGATTTGATATTTTTTTTTTTTTAAATTTTTTTTTTTAATTTATTTTTGATAGTCACAGAGAGAGAGAGAGAGGCAGAGACATAGGCAGAGGGAGAAGCAGGCTCCATGCACCGGGAGCCCGATGTGGGATTCGATCCTGGGTCTCCAGAATCGCGCCCTGGGCCAAAGGCAGGCGCCAAACCGCTGCGCCACCCAGGGATCCCTCGATTTGATATTTTTAATTCGATTCGAGTCTTTTCGATTCGATTCGATTCTTTTCAATTCGATTCTTTTCGATTCGAGTCTTTTTGATTCGATTCATTTCGATTCGATTCGATTCTTTTCAATTCGATTTGATGCTTTTCCATTTGATCTGATTTGTTTCATTTCGATTCTTTTCGATTCAATTCGATTCTTTTCGATTCCATTAAATTTGATTCGATTCTTTTCTTTTCGATTGGATTCTTTTCGATTTGATTCCATTCAGTTCGATTCTTTTCGATTCGATTGGATTCTTTTCGATTTGATTCAATTCTTTCGATTCGATTTGATTTGATTCTTTTCGATTCGATTCAATACGATTCTTTTCATTTCGTTTCTAATCGATTCTCTTCGATTCATTTCGTTTCGATTCGTTTCGATTCTATTCGATTTTTTCGATTCTATTCTATTCGATTCATTTTGAATCATTTCGATTTGATTCTGTTCGAGTGGTTTCTATTACATTCTTTTCGATTTGATTCAATTCGATTCGAGTCTTTTTGATTCGAGTCTTTTCGACTCGATTCAATTCAATACGATTCTTTTAGATTCGATTCGATTCGATTGTTTTCGTTTCGATTCGACTTTTTTTGATTCGATTCTTTTCGATTCGATTGTTTTCAGTTCGATTGATTCGATTCTTTACAATTCTATGCTATTCAAAGCGATTCTTTTGTATTTGATTCGATTCGATTGTTTTCTTTTTGATTCGGTTCGATTCGTTTCTTTTCGATTCGATTCAATTCTTTTCGATTCGATTCTTTTCGATTCGATTTGATTCTTTTCGATTCTATTCTATTACTTTCTATTCCATTCGAATCGATTCGTTTTGATTGAATTCGATTCTTTTCGATTCGATTCCATTCGATTCTTTTCGATTGGATTCAATTTGTTTCGATTCGAATCAATTTGGTTCTTTTCGATTGGATTCCATTCGATTCTTTTCGATTTGATTCAATTCGATTCTTTTCGATTCTATTCATTTCGATGATTTTCGTTGAGATTAGATTCTTTTCGATTTGATTTTTTTCGGTTCGAGTCGATTCATTTCGCTTATTTTGGTTAGGATCAATTCAATTCGATTCTTTTTGATTTGATTTTTTTCTATTCGATTTCTTTCGATTCTATTCTATTGTATTCTTTTCGATTCTATTCCATTCAATCCGATTCTTTTCGATTCGATTCGATTGTTTTGGATTTGATTCCATTCTTTCGATTCTATTTGATATGATTCTTTTCGATTCGATTTGATACGATACTTTTCATTTTGATTCGAATCGATTCTCTTCGGTTCGATTCGTTTTGATTCTTTTCGATTCAATTCTATTCGAATTTTTTCGATTTGATTCGATTCGATTCTTTTAGATTCTACTTGATTTGTTTCTTTTCGATTCGTTTTGATTCGATTCTTTTTGATTCATGTCGATTCGATTCGATTCTTTTGTTTCGATTCGATTCTTTTCAATTCGAATCTTTTCGTTACATGGAATTCGATTCTTTTCGATTTGACTCGATCCCGGGTCTCCAGGATCGCGCCCTGGGCCAAAGGCAGGCGCTAAACCGCAGCGCCACCCAGGGATCCCTCAATTCGATTCTTTTTTATTCGAATCTATTCGATTCTTTTTGATTCTATTCGATTTTATTCGATTTGATTCGATTAGTTCCTTTTTGATTCAATTCAATTCATTTCTTTTGATTCAATTCAATTCGATTCTTTTGGATTCGATTCGATTCTTTGGATTCGATTCTTTTGGATTCGAATCGAGTAGATTCTTTCCATTTCGATCGGATTCATTTCAATTCGATTCTTTTCGAATCGAATATTTTCGAATCAATTCGATACTTTTTGATTCGATTCGATTCTTTTCGTGTCGATTTGATTCTTTTCGATTCGATTCTTTTCTATTTGAATCGATTCGATTCTTTTCATTTCGATTCGATTTCATTCAATTCGATTCTTTTCGATCAATTCAATTTGATTGTTTTCGATTTGATTCGATTCGATTCTTTTCGATTCTATTCAATTCGATTAGTTTCCATTCGATGATGCAATTGGATTCTTTTCGATTCGAGTCGATACGATACGATTCTTTTTGATTAGATACAATTCGATTCTTTTCGATTCGATTCGATTCTTTTCGATTCGATTCGACTCGATTTCATGCTTTTTGATTCGATTCCACTAGAATTTAATCGACTGATTCAATTTGATTCTTTTCTTTTCGGTTCGATTCTTTTCTATTCGATTTTTTTCTATTCAATTCGATTCTTTCAATTCGATTCGATTCGATTCTTGTCGTTTCAAATCGATTCGTTTCAATTCGAGTCTTTTCAGTTCGATTCTTTGCGATTCGATTCGATTTGATAGTTTTAATTCGATTCGAGTCTTTTCGATTCGATTCGATTCTTTTCAATTCGATTCTTTTCGATTCGAGTCTTTTTGATTCGATTCATTTCGATTCGATTCGATTCTTTTCAATTCGATTTGATGCTTTTCCATTTGATCTGATTTGTTTCATTTCGATTCTTTTCGATTCAATTCGATTCTTTTCGATTCCATTAAATTTGATTCGATTCTTTTCTTTTCGATTGGATTCTTTTCGATTTGATTCCATTCAGTTCGATTCTTTTCGATTCGATTGGATTCTTTTCGATTTGATTCAATTCTTTCGATTCGATTTGATTTGATTCTTTTCGATTCGATTCAATACGATTCTTTTCATTTCGTTTCTAATCGATTCTCTTCGATTCATTTCGTTTCGATTCGTTCGATTCTATTCGATTTTTTTCGATTCTATTCTATTCGATTCATTTTGAATCATTTCGATTTGATTCTGTTCGAGTGGTTACTATTACATTCTTTTCGATTTGATTCAATTCGATTCGAGTCTTTTTGATTCGAGTCTTTTCGACTCGATTCAATTCAATACGATTCTTTTAGATTCGATTCGATTCGATTGTTTTCGTTTCGATTCGACTTTTTTTGATTCGATTCTTTTCGATTCGATTGTTTTCAGTTCGATTGATTCGATTCTTTACAATTCTATGCTATTCAAAGCGATTCTTTTGTATTTGATTCGATTCGATTGTTTTCTTTTTGATTCGGTTCGATTCGTTTCTTTTCGATTCGATTCAATTCTTTTCGATTCGATTCTTTTCGATTCGATTTGATTCTTTTCGATTCTATTCTATTACTTTCTATTCCATTCGAATCGATTCGTTTTGATTGAATTCGATTCTTTTCGATTCGATTCAATTAGATTCTTTTCGATTGGATTCAATTTGTTTCGATTCGAATCAATTTGGTTCTTTTCGATTGAATTCCATTCGATTCTTTTCGATTTGATTCAATTCGATTCTTTTCGATTCTATTCATTTCGATTATTTTCGTTGAGATTAGATTCTTTTCGATTAGATACAATTCGATTCTTTTCGATTCGATTCGATTCTTTTCGATTCGATTCGACTCGATTTCATGCTTTTTGATTCGATTCGACTAGAATTTAATCGACTGATTCAATTTGATTCTTTTCTTTTCGGTTCGATTCTTTTCTATTCGATTTTTTTCTATTCAATTCGATTCTTTCAATTCGATTCGATTCGATTCTTGTCGTTTCAAATCGATTCGTTTCAATTCGAGTCTTTTCAGTTCGATTCTTTGCGATTCGATTCGATTTGATATTTTTAATTCGATTCGAGTCTTTTCGATTCGATTCGATTCTTTTCAATTCGATTCTTTTCGATTCGAGTCTTTTTGATTCGATTCATTTCGATTCGATTCGATTCTTTTCAATTCGATTTGATGCTTTTCCATTTGATCTGATTTGTTTCATTTCGATTCTTTTCGATTCAATTCGATTCTTTTCGATTCCATTAAATTTGATTCGATTCTTTTCTTTTCGATTGGATTCTTTTCGATTTGATTCCATTCAGTTCGATTCTTTTCGATTCGATTGGATTCTTTTCGATTTGATTCAATTCTTTCGATTCGATTTGATTTGATTCTTTTCAATTCGATTCAATACGATTCTTTTCATTTCGTTTCTAATCGATTCTCTTCGATTCATTTCGTTTCGATTCGTTTCGATTCTATTCGATTTTTTTCGATTCTATTCTATTCGATTCATTTTGAATCATTTCGATTTGATTCTGTTCGAGTGGTTTCTATTAGATTCTTTTCGATTTGATTCAATTCGATTCGAGTCTTTTTGATTCGAGTCTTTTCGACTCGATTCAATTCAATACGATTCTTTTAGATTCGATTCGATTCGATTTTTTTCGTTTCGATTCGACTTTTTTTGATTCGATTCTTTTCGATTCGATTGTTTTCAGTTCGATTGATTCGATTCTTTACAATTCTATGCTATTCAAAGCGATTCTTTTGTATTTGATTCGATTCGATTGTTTTTGATTCGGTTCGATTCGTTTCTTTTCGATTCGATTCAATTCTTTTCGATTCGATTTGATTCTTTTCGATTCTATTCTATTACTTTCTATTCCATTCGAATCGATTCGTTTTGATTGAATTCGATTCTTTTCGATTCGATTCCATTCGATTCTTTTCGATTGGATTCAATTTGTTTCGATTCGAATCAATTTGGTTCTTTTCGATTGGATTCCATTCGATTCTTTTCGATTTGATTCAATTCGATTCTTTTCGATTCTATTCATTTCGATTATTTTCGTTGAGATTAGATTCTTTTCGATTTGATTTTTTTCGGTTCGAGTCGATTCATTTCGCTTATTTTGGTTAGGATCAATTCAATTCGATTCTTTTTGATTTGATTTGTTTCTATTCGATTTCTTTCGATTCTATTCTATTGTATTCTTTTCGATTCCATTCCGTTCAATTCGATTCTTTTCGATTCGATTCGATTGTTTTGGATTTGATTCCATTCTTTCGATTCTATTTGATATGATTCTTTTCGATTCGATTTGATACGATACTTTTTATTTTGATTCGAATCGATTCTCTTCGGTTCGATTCGTTTTGATTCTTTTCGATTCAATTCTATTCGAATTTTTTCGATTTGATTCGATTCGATTCTTTTAGATTCTACTTGATTTGTTTCTTTTCGATTCGTTTTGATTCGATTCTTTTTGATTCATGTCGATTCGATTCGATTCTTTTGTTTCGATTCGATTCGTTCAATTCGAATCTTTTCGTTACATGGAATTCGATTCTTTTCGATTTGATTCGATCCCGGGTCTCCAGGATCGCGCCCTGGGCCAAAGGCAGGCGCTAAACCGCAGCGCCACCCAGGGATCCCTCAATTCGATTCTTTTTTATTCGAATCTATTCGATTCTTTTTGATTCTATTCGATTTTTTTCGATTTGATTCGATTAGTTCCTTTTTGATTCAATTCAATTCATTTCTTTTGATTCAATTCAATTCGATTCTTTTGGATTCGATTCGATTCTTTTGGATTCGATTCTTTTGGATTCGAATCGAGTAGATTCTTTCCATTTCGATCGGATTCATTTCAATTCGATTCTTTTCGAATCGAATATTTTCGAATCAATTCGATACTTTTTGATTCGATTCGATTCTTTTCGTGTCGATTTGATTCTTTTCGATTCGATTCTTTTCTATTTGAATCGATTCGATTCTTTTCATTTCGATTCGATTTGATTCAATTCGATTCTTTTCGATCAATTCAATTTGTTTTCGATTTGATTCGATTCGATTCTTTTCTATTCTATTCAATTCGATTAGTTTCCATTCGATGATGCAATTGGATTCTTTTCGATTCGAGTCGATACGATTCGATTCTTTTTGATTAGATACAATTCGATTCTTTTCGATTCGATTCGATTCTTTTCGATTCGATTCGACTCGATTTCATGCTTTTTGATTCGATTCCACTAGAATTTAATCGACTGATTCAATTTGATTCTTTTCTTTTCGGTTCGATTCTTTTCTATTCGATTTTTTCTATTCAATTCGATTCGATTCGATTCTTTTCGTTTCAAATCGATTCGTTTCAATTCGAGTCTTTTCAATTCGATTCTTTGCGATTCGATTCGATTTGATATTTTTAATTCGATTCGAGTCTTTTCAATTCGATTCGATTCTTTTCAATTCGATTCTTTTCGATTCGAGTCTTTTTGATTCGATTCGATTCTTTTCAATTTGATTTGATGCTTTTCCATTTGATCTGATTTGTTTCATTTCGATTCTTTTCGATTCAATTCGATTCTTTTCGATTCCATTCAATTTGATTCGATTCTTTTCGATTCGATTCGATTCTTTTCGATTTGATTCCATTCAGTTCGATTCTTTTCGATTCGATTGGATTCTTTTCGATTTGATTCAATTCTTTCGATTCGATTTGATTTGATTCTTTTCGATTCGATTCAATACGATTCTTTTCATTTCGATTCTAATCGATTCTCTTCGATTCATTTCGTTTCGATTCGTTTCGATTCGTTTCGATTTTTTTCGATTCTATTCTATTCGATTCATTTTGAATCATTTCGATTTGATTCTGTTCGAGTGGTTTCTATTAGATTCTTTTCGATTTGATTCAATTCGATTCGAGTCTTTTTGATTCGAGTCTTTTCGACTCGATTCAATTCAATACGATTCTTTTAGATTCGATTCGATTGTTTTCGTTTCGATTCGACTTTTTTTGATTCGATTCTTTCGATTCGATTGTTTTCAATTCGATTGATTCGATTCTTTTCAATTCTATGCTATTCAAAGCGATTCCTTTGTATTTGATTCGATTCGATTGTTTTCTTTTTGATTCGGTTCGATTCGTTTCTTTTCGATTCAATTCTTTTCGATTCGATTCTTTTCGATTTGATTTGATTCTTTTTGATTCTATTCTATTCTATTCTTTTCTATTCCATTCGAATCGATTCGTTTTGATTGAATTCGATTCTTTTCGATTCGATTCAATTAGATTCTTTTCGATTGGATTCAATTTGTTTCGATTCGAATCGATTTGATTCTTTTCGATTGGATTCCATTCGATTCTTTTCGATTTGATTCAATTCGATTCTTTTCGATTCTATTCATTTCGATTATTTTCGTTGAGATTAGATTCTTTTCGATTTGATTTTTTTCGGTTCGAGTCGATTCATTTCGCTTATTTTGGTTAGGATCAATTCAATTCGATTCTTTTTGATTTGATTTGATTCTATTCGATTCCTTTCGACTCTATTCTATTCTTTTCGATTCTATTCCATTCAATCCGATTCTTTTCGATTCGATTCGATTGTTTTAGATTTGATTCCATTCTTTCGATTCTATTTGATATGATTCTTTTCGATTCGATTTGATACGATACTTTTTATTTTGATTCGAATCGATTCTCTTCGGTTCGATTCGTTTTGATTCTTTTCGATTCAATTCTATTCGAATTTTTTCGATTTGATTCTATTCGATTCTTTTAGATTCTACTTGATTTGTTTCTTTTAGATTCGTTTTGATTCGATTCTTTTTGATTCAGTCGATTCGATTCGATTCTTTTGTTTCGATTCGATTCGTTCAATTCGAATCTTTTCGTTACATGGAATTCGATTCTTTTCGATTTGACTGCTTACGATTTTTTTCAACGCGATTCAATTCGATTCGTTTTTTTATGATAGTCACAGAGAGAGAGAGAGGCAGAGACACAGGCAGAGGGAGAAGCAGGCTCCATGCACCAGGAGCCCGATGTGGGATTCGATCCCGGGTCTCCAGGATCGCGCCCTGGGCCAAAGGCAGGCGCTAAACCGCAGCGCCACCCAGGGATCCCTCAATTCGATTCTTTTTTATTCGAATCTATTCGATTCTTTTTGATTCGATTTGATTCTATTCGAGTTTTTTCGATTTGATTCGATTAGTTCCTTTTTGATTCAATTCAATTCATTTCTTTTGATTCAATTCAATTCGATTCTTTTGGATTCGATTCGATTCTTTTGGATTCGATTCTTTTGGATTCGAATCGAGTAGATTCTTTTCATTTCGATCGGATTCATTTCATTTCGATTCTTTTCAATTCGAATGTTTTCGAATCAATTCGATACTTTTTGATTCGATTCGATTCTTTTCGTGTCGATTTGATTCTTTTCGATTCGATTCTTTTCTATTTGAATCGATTCGATTCTTTTCATTTCGATTCGATTTGATTCAATTCGATTCTTTTCGATCAATTCAATTTGATTGTTTTCGATTTGATTCGATTCGATTCTTTTCTATTCTATTCAATTCGATTAGTTTCCATTCGATGATGCAATTGGATTCTTTTCGATTCGAGTCGATACGATTCGATTCTTTTTGATTAGATACAATTCGATTCTTTTCGATTCGATTCGATTCTTTTCGATTCGATTCGACTCGATTTCATGCTTTTTGATTCGATTCCACTAGAATTTAATCGACTGATTCAATTTGATTCTTTTCTTTTCGGTTCGATTCTTTTCTATTCGATTTTTTTCTATTCAATTCGATTCGATTCGATTCTTTTCGTTTCAAATCGATTCGTTTCAATTCGAGTCTTTTCAATTCGATTCTTTGCGATTCGATTCGATTTGATATTTTTAATTCGATTCGAGTCTTTTCAATTCGATTCGATTCTTTTCAATTCGATTCTTTTCGATTCGAGTCTTTTTGATTCGATTCGATTCTTTTCAATTCGATTTGATGCTTTTCCATTTGATCTGATTTGTTTCATTTCGATTCTTTTCGATTCAATTCGATTCTTTTCGATTCCATTCAATTTGATTCGATTCTTTTCGATTCGATTCGATTCTTTTCGATTTGATTCCATTCAGTTCGATTCTTTTCGATTCGATTGGATTCTTTTCGATTTGATTCAATTCTTTCGATTCGATTTGATTTGATTCTTTTCGATTCGATTCAATACGATTCTTTTCATTTCGATTCTAATCGATTCTCTTCGATTCATTTCGTTTCGATTCGTTTCGATTCGTTTCGATTTTTTTCGATTCTATTCTATTCGATTCATTTTGAATCATTTCGATTTGATTCTGTTCGAGTGGTTTCTATTAGATTCTTTTCGATTTGATTCAATTCGATTCGAGTCTTTTTGATTCGAGTCTTTTCGACTCGATTCAATTCAATACGATTCTTTTAGATTCGATTCGATTGTTTTTGTTTCGATTCGACTTTTTTTGATTCGATTCTTTTCGATTCGATTGTTTTCAATTCGATTGATTCGATTCTTTTCAATTCTATGCTATTCAAAGCGATTCTTTTGTATTTGATTCGATTCTATTTTCTTTTTGATTCGGTTCAATTCTTTTCTTTTCGATTCGATTCAATTCTTTTCGATTCGATTCTTTTCGATTCGATTTGATTCTTTTCGATTCTATTCTATTCTATTCTTTTCTATTCCATTCGAATCGATTCATTTTGATTGAATTCGATTCTTTTCGATTCGATTCAATTAGATTCTTTTCGATTGGATTCAATTTGTTTCGATTCGAATCAATTTGATTCTTTTCGATTGGATTCCATTCGATTCTTTTCGATTTGATTCAATTAGATTCTTTTCGATTCTATTCATTTCGATGATTTTCGTTGAGATTAGATTCTTTTCGATTTGATTTTTTTCGGTTCGAGTCGATTCATTTCGCTTATTTTGGTTAGGATCAATTCAATTCGATTCTTTTTGATTTGATTTGATTCTATTCGATTTCTTTCGACTCTATTCTATTCTTTTCGATTCTATTCCATTCAATCCGATTCTTTTCGATTCGATTCGATTGTTTTAGATTTGATTCCATTCTTTCGATTCTATTTGATATGATTCTTTTCGATTCGATTTGATACGATACTTTTCATTTTGATTCGAATCGATTCTCTTCGGTTCGATTCGTTTTGATTCTTTTCGATTCAATTCTATTCGAATTTTTTCGATTTGATTCGATTCGATTCTTTTAGATTCTACTTGATTTGTTTCTTTTCGATTCGTTTTGATTCGATTCTTTTTGATTCATGTCGATTCGATTCGATTCTTTTGTTTCGATTCGATTTGTTCAATTCGAATCTTTTCGTTACATGGAATTCGATTATTTTCGATTTGACTCCTTATGATTTTTTTCAACGCGATTCAATTCGATTCGTTTTTTTATGATAGTCACAGAGAGAGAAAGAGGCAGAGACACAGGCAGAGGGAGAAGCAGGCTCCATGCACCAGGAGCCCGATGTGGGATTCGATCCCGGGTCTCCAGGATCGCGCCCTGGGCCAAAGGCAGGCGCTAAACCGCAGCGCCACCCAGGGATCCCTCAATTCGATTCTTTTTTATTCGAATCTATTCGATTCTTTTTGATTCGATTTGATTCTATTCGAGTTTTTTCGATTTGATTCGATTAGTTCCTTTTTGATTCAATTCAATTCATTTCTTTTGATTCAATTCAATTCGATTCTTTTGGATTCGATTCGATTCTTTTGGATTCGATTCTTTTGGATTGGAATCGAGTAGATTCTTTTCATTTCGATCGGATTCATTTCATTTCGATTCTTTTCAATTCGAATGTTTTCGAATCAATTCGATTCTTTTCGAATCGATTCGATTCTTTTCGATTCGATTCGACTCGATTTCATGCTTTTTGATTCGATTCCACTAGAATTCAATCGACTGATTCAATTTGATTCTTTTCTTTTCGGTTCGATTCTTTTCTCTTCGATTTTTTTCTATTCAATTCGATTCTTTCAATTCGATTCGATTCGATTCGATTCTTTTCGTTTCAAATCATATTTGTTTCAATTCGAGTCTTTTCAATTCGATTCTTTGTGATTCAATTCGATTTGATATTTTTAATTCGATTCGAGTCTTTTCGATTTGATTCGATTCTTTTCAGTTCGATTCTTTTCGATTCGAGTCTTTTTGATTCGATTCATTTCGATTCGATTCGATTCTTTTCAATTCGATTTGATGCTTTTCCATTTGATCTGATTTGTTTCATTTCGATTCTTTTCGATTCAATTCGATTCTTTTCGATTCCATTAAATTTGATTCGATTCTTTTCGATTCGATTCGATTCTTTTCGATTTGATTCCATTCAGTTCGATTCTTTTCGATTCGATTGGATTCTTTTCGATTTGATTCAATTCTTTCGATTCGATTTGATTTGATTCTTTTCGATTCGATTCAATACGATTCTTTTCATTTCGTTTCTAATCGATTCTCTTCGATTCATTTCGTTTCGATTCGTTTCGATTCTATTCGATTTTTTTCGATTCTATTCTATTCGATTCATTTTGAATCATTTCGATTTGATTCTGTTCGAGTGGTTTCTATTAGATTCTTTTCGATTTGATTCAATTCGATTCGAGTCTTTTTGATTCGAGTCTTTTCGACTCGATTCAATTCAATACGGTTCTTTTAGTTCGATTCGATTGTTTTCATTTCGATTCGACTTTTTTTGATTCGATTCTTTTCGATTCGATTGTTTTCAATTCGATTGATTCGATTCTTTTCAATTCTATGCTATTCAAAGCGATTCTTTTGTATTTGATTCGATTCGATTGTTTTCTTTTTGATTCGGTTCGATTCGTTTCTTTTCGATTCGATTCAATTCTTTTCGATTCGATTCTTTTCGATTCGATTTGATTCTTTTCGATTCTATTCTATTCTATCCTTTTCTATTCTATTCGAATCGATTCGTTTTGATTGAATTCGATTCTTTTCGATTCGATTCAATTAGATTCTTTTCGATTGGATTCAATTTGTTTCGATTCGAATCAATTTGATTCTTTTCGATTGGATTCCATTCGATTCTTTTCGATTTGATTCAATTCGATTCTTTTCGATTCTATTCATTTCGATTATTTTCGTTGAGATTAGATTCTTTTCGATTTGATTTTTTTCGGTTCGAGTCGATTCATTTCGCTTATTTTGTTTAGGATCAATTCAATTCGATTCTTTTTTATTTGATTTGATTCTATTCGATTTCTTTCGATTCTATTCTATTCTTTTCGATTCTATTCCATTCAATCCGATTCTTTTCGATTCGATTCGATTGTTTTAGATTTGATTCCATTCTTTCGATTCTATTTGATAGGATTCTTTTCGATTCGATTTGATACGATACTTTTCATTTTGATTCGAATCGATTCTCTTCGGTCCGGTTCCTTTTGATTCTTTTCGATTCAATTGTATTCGAATTTTTTTCGATTTGATTCGATTCGATTCTTTTAGATTCTACTTGATTTGTTTCTTTTCGATTCGTTTTGATTCGATTCTTTTTGATTCATGTCGATTCGATTCGATTCTTTTGTTTCGATTCGATTCTTTTCAATTCGAATCTTTTCGTTACATGGAATTCGATTCTTTTCGATTTGATTCTTTATGATTTTTTTCAACTCGATTCAATTCGATTCTTTTTTTTATGATAGTCACAGAGAGAGAGAGAGGCAGAGACACAGGCAGAGGGAGAAGCAGGCTCCATGCACCAGGAGCCCTATGTGGGATTCGATCCCGTGTCTCCAGGATCACGCCCTGGGCCAAAGGCAGGCGCTAAACCGCTGCGCCACCCAGGGATCCCTCAATTCGATTCTTTTTTATTCGAATCTATTCGATTCTTTTTGATTCTATTCGATTTTTTTCGATTTGATTCGATTAGTTCCTTTTTGATTCAATTCAATTCATTTCTTTTGATTCAATTCAATTCGATTCTTTTGGATTCGATTCGATTCTTTTGGATTCGATTCTTTTGGATTCGAATCGAGTAGATTCTTTCCATTTCGATCGGATTCATTTCAATTCGATTCTTTTCGAATCGAATATTTTCGAATCAATTCGATACTTTTTGATTCGATTCGATTCTTTTCGTGTCGATTTGATTCTTTTCGATTCGATTCTTTTCTATTTGAATCGATTCGATTCTTTTCATTTCGATTCGATTTCATTCAATTCGATTCTTTTCGATCAATTCAATTTGATTGTTTTCGATTTGATTCGATTCGATTCTTTTCGATTCTATTCAATTCGATTAGTTTCCATTCGATGATGCAATTGGATTCTTTTCGATTCGAGTCGATACGATACGATTCTTTTTGATTAGATACAATTCGATTCTTTTCGATTCGATTCGATTCTTTTCGATTCGATTCGACTCGATTTCATGCTTTTTGATTCGATTCCACTAGAATTTAATCGACTGATTCAATTTGATTCTTTTCTTTTCGGTTCGATTCTTTTCTATTCGATTTTTTTCTATTCAATTCGATTCTTTCAATTCGATTCGATTCGATTCTTGTCGTTTCAAATCGATTCGTTTCAATTCGAGTCTTTTCAGTTCGATTCTTTGCGATTCGATTCGATTTGATAGTTTTAATTCGATTCGAGTCTTTTCGATTCGATTCGATTCTTTTCAATTCGATTCTTTTCGATTCGAGTCTTTTTGATTCGATTCATTTCGATTCGATTCGATTCTTTTCAATTCGATTTGATGCTTTTCCATTTGATCTGATTTGTTTCATTTCGATTCTTTTCGATTCAATTCGATTCTTTTCGATTCCATTAAATTTGATTCGATTCTTTTCTTTTCGATTGGATTCTTTTCGATTTGATTCCATTCAGTTCGATTCTTTTCGATTCGATTGGATTCTTTTCGATTTGATTCAATTCTTTCGATTCGATTTGATTTGATTCTTTTCGATTCGATTCAATACGATTCTTTTCATTTCGTTTCTAATCGATTCTCTTCGATTCATTTCGTTTCGATTCGTTTCGATTCTATTCGATTTTTTTCGATTCTATTCTATTCGATTCATTTTGAATCATTTCGATTTGATTCTGTTCGAGTGGTTACTATTACATTCTTTTCGATTTGATTCAATTCGATTCGAGTCTTTTTGATTCGAGTCTTTTCGACTCGATTCAATTCAATACGATTCTTTTAGATTCGATTCGATTGTTTTCGTTTCGATTCGACTTTTTTTGATTCGATTCTTTTCGATTCGATTGTTTTCAGTTCGATTGATTCGATTCTTTACAATTCTATGCTATTCAAAGCGATTCTTTTGTATTTGATTCGATTCGATTGTTTTCTTTTTGATTCGGTTCGATTCGTTTCTTTTCGATTCGATTCAATTCTTTTCGATTCGATTCTTTTCGATTCGATTTGATTCTTTTCGATTCTATTCTATTACTTTCTATTCCATTCGAATCGATTCGTTTTGATTGAATTCGATTCTTTTCGATTCGATTCAATTAGATTCTTTTCGATTGGATTCAATTTGTTTCGATTCGAATCAATTTGGTTCTTTTCGATTGGATTCCATTCGATTCTTTTCGATTTGATTCAATTCGATTCTTTTCGATTCTATTCATTTCGATTATTTTCGTTGAGATTAGATTCTTTTCGATTAGATACAATTCGATTCTTTTCGATTCGATTCGATTCTTTTCGATTCGATTCGACTCGATTTCATGCTTTTTGATTCGATTCGACTAGAATTTAATCGACTGATTCAATTTGATTCTTTTCTTTTCGGTTCGATTCTTTTCTATTCGATTTTTTTCTATTCAATTCGATTCTTTCAATTCGATTCGATTCGATTCTTGTCGTTTCAAATCGATTCGTTTCAATTCGAGTCTTTTCAGTTCGATTCTTTGCGATTCGATTCGATTTGATATTTTTAATTCGATTCGAGTCTTTTCGATTCGATTCGATTCTTTTCAATTCGATTCTTTTCGATTCGAGTCTTTTTGATTCGATTCATTTCGATTCGATTCGATTCTTTTCAATTCGATTTGATGCTTTTCCATTTGATCTGATTTGTTTCATTTCGATTCTTTTCGATTCAATTCGATTCTTTTCGATTCCATTAAATTTGATTCGATTCTTTTCTTTTCGATTGGATTCTTTTCGATTTGATTCCATTCAGTTCGATTCTTTTCGATTCGATTGGATTCTTTTCGATTTGATTCAATTCTTTCGATTCGATTTGATTTGATTCTTTTCGATTCGATTCAATACGATTCTTTTCATTTCGTTTCTAATCGATTCTCTTCGATTCATTTCGTTTCGATTCGTTTCGATTCTATTCGATTTTTTCGATTCTATTCTATTCGATTCATTTTGAATCATTTCGATTTGATTCTGTTCGAGTGGTTTCTATTACATTCTTTTCGATTTGATTCAATTCGATTCGAGTCTTTTTGATTCGAGTCTTTTCGACTCGATTCAATTCAATACGATTCTTTTAGATTCGATTCGATTCGATTGTTTTCGTTTCGATTCGACTTTTTTTGATTCGATTCTTTTCGATTCGATTGTTTTCAGTTCGATTGATTCGATTCTTTACAATTCTATGCTATTCAAAGCGATTCTTTTGTATTTGATTCGATTCGATTGTTTTCTTTTTGATTCGGTTCGATTCGTTTCTTTTCGATTCGATTCAATTCTTTTCGATTCGATTCTTTTCGATTCGATTTGATTCTTTTCGATTCTATTCTATTACTTTCTATTCCATTCGAATCGATTCGTTTTGATTGAATTCGATTCTTTTCGATTCGATTCAATTAGATTCTTTTCGATTGGATTCAATTTGTTTCGATTCGAATCAATTTGGTTCTTTTCGATTGGATTCCATTCGATTCTTTTCGATTTGATTCAATTCGATTCTTTTCGATTCTATTCATTTCGATGATTTTCGTTGAGATTAGATTCTTTTCGATTTGATTTTTTTCGGTTCGAGTCGATTCATTTCGCTTATTTTGGTTAGGATCAATTCAATTCGATTCTTTTTGATTTGATTTGTTTCTATTCGATTTCTTTCGATTCTATTCTATTGTATTCTTTTCGATTCTATTCCATTCAATCCGATTCTTTTCGATTCGATTCGATTGTTTTGGATTTGATTCCATTCTTTCGATTCTATTTGATATGATTCTTTTCGATTCGATTTGATACGATACTTTTCATTTTGATTCGAATCGATTCTCTTCGGTTCGATTCGTTTTGATTCTTTTCGATTCAATTCTATTCGAATTTTTTCGATTTGATTCGATTCGATTCTTTTAGATTCTACTTGATTTGTTTCTTTTCGATTCGTTTTGATTCGATTCTTTTTGATTCATGTCGATTCGATTCGATTCTTTTGTTTCGATTCGATTCTTTTCAATTCGAATCTTTTCGTTACATGGAATTCGATTCTTTTCGATTTGACTCGATCCCGGGTCTCCAGGATCGCGCCCTGGGCCAAAGGCAGGCGCTAAACCGCAGCGCCACCCAGGGATCCCTCAATTCGATTCTTTTTTATTCGAATCTATTCGATTCTTTTTGATTCTATTCGATTTTTTTCGATTTGATTCGATTAGTTCCTTTTTGATTCAATTCAATTCATTTCTTTTGATTCAATTCAATTCGATTCTTTTGGATTCGATTCGATTCTTTTGGATTCGATTCTTTTGGATTCGAATCGAGTAGATTCTTTCCATTTCGATCGGATTCATTTCAATTCGATTCTTTTCGAATCGAATATTTTCGAATCAATTCGATACTTTTTGATTCGATTCGATTCTTTTCGTGTCGATTTGATTCTTTTCGATTCGATTCTTTTCTATTTGAATCGATTCGATTCTTTTCATTTCGATTCGATTTCATTCAATTCGATTCTTTTCGATCAATTCAATTTGATTGTTTTCGATTTGATTCGATTCGATTCTTTTCGATTCTATTCAATTCGATTAGTTTCCATTCGATGATGCAATTGGATTCTTTTCGATTCGAGTCGATACGATACGATTCTTTTTGATTAGATACAATTCGATTCTTTTCGATTCGATTCGATTCTTTTCGATTCGATTCGACTCGATTTCATGCTTTTTGATTCGATTCCACTAGAATTTAATCGACTGATTCAATTTGATTCTTTTCTTTTCGGTTCGATTCTTTTCTATTCGATTTTTTTCTATTCAATTCGATTCTTTCAATTCGATTCGATTCGATTCTTGTCGTTTCAAATCGATTCGTTTCAATTCGAGTCTTTTCAGTTCGATTCTTTGCGATTCGATTCGATTTGATAGTTTTAATTCGATTCGAGTCTTTTCGATTCGATTCGATTCTTTTCAATTCGATTCTTTTCGATTCGAGTCTTTTTGATTCGATTCATTTCGATTCGATTCGATTCTTTTCAATTCGATTTGATGCTTTTCCATTTGATCTGATTTGTTTCATTTCGATTCTTTTCGATTCAATTCGATTCTTTTCGATTCCATTAAATTTGATTCGATTCTTTTCTTTTCGATTGGATTCTTTTCGATTTGATTCCATTCAGTTCGATTCTTTTCGATTCGATTGGATTCTTTTCGATTTGATTCAATTCTTTCGATTCGATTTGATTTGATTCTTTTCGATTCGATTCAATACGATTCTTTTCATTTCGTTTCTAATCGATTCTCTTCGATTCATTTCGTTTCGATTCGTTCGATTCTATTCGATTTTTTTCGATTCTATTCTATTCGATTCATTTTGAATCATTTCGATTTGATTCTGTTCGAGTGGTTACTATTACATTCTTTTCGATTTGATTCAATTCGATTCGAGTCTTTTTGATTCGAGTCTTTTCGACTCGATTCAATTCAATACGATTCTTTTAGATTCGATTCGATTGTTTTCGTTTCGATTCGACTTTTTTTGATTCGATTCTTTTCGATTCGATTGTTTTCAGTTCGATTGATTCGATTCTTTACAATTCTATGCTATTCAAAGCGATTCTTTTGTATTTGATTCGATTCGATTGTTTTCTTTTTGATTCGGTTCGATTCGTTTCTTTTCGATTCGATTCAATTCTTTTCGATTCGATTCTTTTCGATTCGATTTGATTCTTTTCGATTCTATTCTATTACTTTCTATTCCATTCGAATCGATTCGTTTTGATTGAATTCGATTCTTTTCGATTCGATTCAATTAGATTCTTTTCGATTGGATTCAATTTGTTTCGATTCGAATCAATTTGGTTCTTTTCGATTGGATTCCATTCGATTCTTTTCGATTTGATTCAATTCGATTCTTTTCGATTCTATTCATTTCGATTATTTTCGTTGAGATTAGATTCTTTTCGATTAGATACAATTCGATTCTTTTCGATTCGATTCGATTCTTTTCGATTCGATTCGACTCGATTTCATGCTTTTTGATTCGAGTCGACTAGAATTTAATCGACTGATTCAATTTGATTCTTTTCTTTTCGGTTCGATTCTTTTCTATTCGATTTTTTTCTATTCAATTCGATTCTTTCAATTCGATTCGATTCGATTCTTGTCGTTTCAAATCGATTCGTTTCAATTCGAGTCTTTTCAGTTCGATTCTTTGCGATTCGATTCGATTTGATATTTTTAATTCGATTCGAGTCTTTTCGATTCGATTCGATTCTTTTCAATTCGATTCTTTTCGATTCGAGTCTTTTTGATTAGATTCATTTCGATTCGATTCGATTCTTTTCAATTCGATTTGATGCTTTTCCATTTGATCTGATTTGTTTCATTTCGATTCTTTTCGATTCAATTCGATTCTTTTCGATTCCATTAAATTTGATTCGATTCTTTTCTTTTCGATTGGATTCTTTTCGATTTGATTCCATTCAGTTCGATTCTTTTCGATTCGATTGGATTCTTTTCGATTTGATTCAATTCTTTCGATTCGATTTGATTTGATTCTTTTCGATTCGATTCAATACGATTCTTTTCATTTCGTTTCTAATCGATTCTCTTCGATTCATTTCGTTTCGATTCGTTTCGATTCTATTCGATTTTTTCGATTCTATTCTATTCGATTCATTTTGAATCATTTCGATTTGATTCTGTTCGAGTGGTTTCTATTAGATTCTTTTCGATTTGATTCAATTCGATTCGAGTCTTTTTGATTCGAGTCTTTTCGACTCGATTCAATTCAATACGATTCTTTTAGATTCGATTCGATTCGATTGTTTTCGTTTCGATTCGACTTTTTTTGATTCGATTCTTTTCGATTCGATTGTTTTCAGTTCGATTGATTCGATTCTTTACAATTCTATGCTATTCAAAGCGATTCTTTTGTATTTGATTCGATTCGATTGTTTTCTTTTTGATTCGGTTCGATTCGTTTCTTTTCGATTCGATTCAATTCTTTTCGATTCGATTCTTTTCGATTCGATTTGATTCTTTTCGATTCTATTCTATTACTTTCTATTCCATTCGAATCGATTCGTTTTGATTGAATTCGATTCTTTTCGATTCGATTCAATTAGATTCTTTTCGATTGGATTCAATTTGTTTCGATTCGAATCAATTTGGTTCTTTTCGATTGGATTCCATTCGATTCTTTTCGATTTGATTCAATTCGATTCTTTTCGATTCTATTCATTTCGATGATTTTCGTTGAGATTAGATTCTTTTCGATTTGATTTTTTTCGGTTCGAGTCGATTCATTTCGCTTATTTTGGTTAGGATCAATTCAATTCGATTCTTTTTGATTTGATTTGTTTCTATTCGATTTCTTTCGATTCTATTCTATTGTATTCTTTTCGATTCTATTCCATTCAATCCGATTCTTTTCGATTCGATTCGATTGTTTTGGATTTGATTCCATTCTTTCGATTCTATTTGATATGATTCTTTTCGATTCGATTTGATACGATACTTTTCATTTTGATTCGAATCGATTCTCTTCGGTTCGATTCGTTTTGATTCTTTTCGATTCAATTCTATTCGAATTTTTTCGATTTGATTCGATTCGATTCTTTTAGATTCTACTTGATTTGTTTCTTTTCGATTCGTTTTGATTCGATTCTTTTTGATTCATGTCGATTCGATTCGATTCTTTTGTTTCGATTCGATTCTTTTCAATTCGAATCTTTTCGTTACATGGAATTCGATTCTTTTCGATTTGACTCGATCCCGGGTCTCCAGGATCGCGCCCTGGGCCAAAGGCAGGCGCTAAACCGCAGCGCCACCCAGGGATCCCTCAATTCGATTCTTTTTTATTCGAATCTATTCGATTCTTTTTGATTCTATTCGATTTTTTTCGATTTGATTCGATTAGTTCCTTTTTGATTCAATTCAATTCATTTCTTTTGATTCAATTCAATTCGATTCTTTTGGATTCGATTCGATTCTTTTGGATTCGATTCTTTTGGATTTGAATCGAGTAGATTCTTTCCATTTCGATCGGATTCATTTCAATTCGATTCTTTTCGAATCGAATATTTTCGAATCAATTCGATACTTTTTGATTCGATTCGATTCTTTTCGTGTCGATTTGATTCTTTTCGATTCGATTCTTTTCTATTTGAATCGATTCGATTCTTTTCATTTCGATTCGATTTCATTCAATTCGATTCTTTTCGATCAATTCAATTTGATTGTTTTCGATTTGATTCGATTCGATTCTTTTCGATTCTATTCAATTCGATTAGTTTCCATTCGATGATGCAATTGGATTCTTTTCGATTCGAGTCGATACGATACGATTCTTTTTGATTAGATACAATTCGATTCTTTTCGATTCGATTCGATTCTTTTCGATTCGATTCGACTCGATTTCATGCTTTTTGATTCGATTCCACTAGAATTTAATCGACTGATTCAATTTGATTCTTTTCTTTTCGGTTCGGTTCTTTTCTATTCGATTTTTTTCTATTCAATTCGATTCTTTCAATTCGATTCGATTCGATTCTTGTCGTTTCAAATCGATTCGTTTCAATTCGAGTCTTTTCAGTTCGATTCTTTGCGATTCGATTCGATTTGATAGTTTTAATTCGATTCGAGTCTTTTCGATTCGATTCGATTCTTTTCAATTCGATTCTTTTCGATTCGAGTCTTTTTGATTCGATTCATTTCGATTCGATTCGATTCTTTTCAATTCGATTTGATGCTTTTCCATTTGATCTGATTTGTTTCATTTCGATTCTTTTCGATTCAATTCGATTCTTTTCGATTCCATTAAATTTGATTCGATTCTTTTCTTTTCGATTGGATTCTTTTCGATTTGATTCCATTCAGTTCGATTCTTTTCGATTCGATTGGATTCTTTTCGATTTGATTCAATTCTTTCGATTCGATTTGATTTGATTCTTTTCGATTCGATTCAATACGATTCTTTTCATTTCGTTTCTAATCGATTCTCTTCGATTCATTTCGTTTCGATTCGTTTCGATTCTATTCGATTTTTTTCGATTCTATTCTATTCGATTCATTTTGAATCATTTCGATTTGATTCTGTTCGAGTGGTTACTATTACATTCTTTTCGATTTGATTCAATTCGATTCGAGTCTTTTTGATTCGAGTCTTTTCGACTCGATTCAATTCAATACGATTCTTTTAGATTCGATTCGATTGTTTTCGTTTCGATTCGACTTTTTTTGATTCGATTCTTTTCGATTCGATTGTTTTCAGTTCGATTGATTCGATTCTTTACAATTCTATGCTATTCAAAGCGATTCTTTTGTATTTGATTCGATTCGATTGTTTTCTTTTTGATTCGGTTCGATTCGTTTCTTTTCGATTCGATTCAATTCTTTTCGATTCGATTCTTTTCGATTCGATTTGATTCTTTTCGATTCTATTCTATTACTTTCTATTCCATTCGAATCGATTCGTTTTGATTGAATTCGATTCTTTTCGATTCGATTCAATTAGATTCTTTTCGATTGGATTCAATTTGTTTTGATTCGAATCAATTTGGTTCTTTTCGATTGGATTCCATTCGATTCTTTTCGATTTGATTCAATTCGATTCTTTTCGATTCTATTCATTTCGATTATTTTCGTTGAGATTAGATTCTTTTCGATTAGATACAATTCGATTCTTTTCGATTCGATTCGATTCTTTTCGATTCGATTCGACTCGATTTCATGCTTTTTGATTCGATTCCACTAGAATTTAATCGACTGATTCAATTTGATTCTTTTCTTTTCGGTTCGATTCTTTTCTATTCGATTTTTTTCTATTCAATTCGATTCTTTCAATTCGATTCGATTCGATTCTTGTCGTTTCAAATCGATTCGTTTCAATTCGAGTCTTTTCAGTTCGATTCTTTGCGATTCGATTCGATTTGATATTTTTAATTCGATTCGAGTCTTTTCGATTCGATTCGATTCTTTTCAATTCGATTCTTTTCGATTCGAGTCTTTTTGATTCGATTCATTTCGATTCGATTCGATTCTTTTCAATTCGATTTGATGCTTTTCCATTTGATCTGATTTGTTTCATTTCGATTCTTTTCGATTCAATTCGATTCTTTTCGATTCCATTAAATTTGATTCGATTCTTTTCTTTTCGATTGGATTCTTTTCGATTTGATTCCATTCAGTTCGATTCTTTTCGATTCGATTGGATTCTTTTCGATTTGATTCAATTCTTTCGATTCGATTTGATTTGATTCTTTTCGATTCGATTCAATACGATTCTTTTCATTTCGTTTCTAATCGATTCTCTTCGATTCATTTCGTTTCGATTCGTTTCGATTCTATTCGATTTTTTCGATTCTATTCTATTCGATTCATTTTGAATCATTTCGATTTGATTCTGTTCGAGTGGTTTCTATTACATTCTTTTCGATTTGATTCAATTCGATTCGAGTCTTTTTGATTCGAGTCTTTTCGACTCGATTCAATTCAATACGATTCTTTTAGATTCGATTTGATTCGATTGTTTTCGTTTCGATTCGACTTTTTTTGATTCGATTCTTTTCGATTCGATTGTTTTCAGTTCGATTGATTCGATTCTTTACAATTCTATGCTATTCAAAGCGATTCTTTTGTATTTGATTCGATTCGATTGTTTTCTTTTTGATTCGGTTCGATTCGTTTCTTTTCGATTCGATTCAATTCTTTTCGATTCGATTCTTTTCGATTCGATTTGATTCTTTTCGATTCTATTCTATTACTTTCTATTCCATTCGAATCGATTCGTTTTGATTGAATTCGATTCTTTTCGATTCGATTCAATTAGATTCTTTTCGATTGGATTCAATTTGTTTCGATTCGAATCAATTTGGTTCTTTTCGATTGGATTCCATTCGATTCTTTTCGATTTGATTCAATTCGATTCTTTTCGATTCTATTCATTTCGATGATTTTCGTTGAGATTAGATTCTTTTCGATTTGATTTTTTTCGGTTCGAGTCGATTCATTTCGCTTATTTTGGTTAGGATCAATTCAATTCGATTCTTTTTGATTTGATTTGTTTCTATTCGATTTCTTTCGATTCTATTCTATTGTATTCTTTTCGATTCTATTCCATTCAATCCGATTCTTTTCGATTCGATTCGATTGTTTTGGATTTGATTCCATTCTTTCGATTCTATTTGATATGATTCTTTTCGATTCGATTTGATACGATACTTTTCATTTTGATTCGAATCGATTCTCTTCGGTTCGATTCGTTTTGATTCTTTTCGATTCAATTCTATTCGAATTTTTTCGATTTGATTCGATTCGATTCTTTTAGATTCTACTTGATTTGTTTCTTTTCGATTCGTTTTGATTCGATTCTTTTTGATTCATGTCGACTCGATTCGATTCTTTTGTTTCGATTCGATTCTTTTCAATTCGAATCTTTTCGTTACATGGAATTCGATTCTTTTCGATTTGACTCGATCCCGGGTCTCCAGGATCGCGCCCTGGGCCAAAGGCAGGCGCTAAACCGCAGCGCCACCCAGGGATCCCTCAATTCGATTCTTTTTTATTCGAATCTATTCGATTCTTTTTGATTCTATTCGATTTTATTCGATTTGATTCGATTAGTTCCTTTTTGATTCAATTCAATTCATTTCTTTTGATTCAATTCAATTCGATTCTTTTGGATTCGATTCGATTCTTTGGATTCGATTCTTTTGGATTCGAATCGAGTAGATTCTTTCCATTTCGATCGGATTCATTTCAATTCGATTCTTTTCGAATCGAATATTTTCGAATCAATTCGATACTTTTTGATTCGATTCGATTCTTTTCGTGTCGATTTGATTCTTTTCGATTCGATTCTTTTCTATTTGAATCGATTCGATTCTTTTCATTTCGATTCGATTTCATTCAATTCGATTCTTTTCGATCAATTCAATTTGATTGTTTTCGATTTGATTCGATTCGATTCTTTTCGATTCTATTCAATTCGATTAGTTTCCATTCGATGATGCAATTGGATTCTTTTCGATTCGAGTCGATACGATACGATTCTTTTTGATTAGATACAATTCGATTCTTTTCGATTCGATTCGATTCTTTTCGATTCGATTCGACTCGATTTCATGCTTTTTGATTCGATTCCACTAGAATTTAATCGACTGATTCAATTTGATTCTTTTCTTTTCGGTTCGATTCTTTTCTATTCGATTTTTTTCTATTCAATTCGATTCTTTCAATTCGATTCGATTCGATTCTTGTCGTTTCAAATCGATTCGTTTCAATTCGAGTCTTTTCAGTTCGATTCTTTGCGATTCGATTCGATTTGATAGTTTTAATTCGATTCGAGTCTTTTCGATTCGATTCGATTCTTTTCAATTCGATTCTTTTCGATTCGAGTCTTTTTGATTCGATTCATTTCGATTCGATTCGATTCTTTTCAATTCGATTTGATGCTTTTCCATTTGATCTGATTTGTTTCATTTCGATTCTTTTCGATTCAATTCGATTCTTTTCGATTCCATTAAATTTGATTCGATTCTTTTCTTTTCGATTGGATTCTTTTCGATTTGATTCCATTCAGTTCGATTCTTTTCGATTCGATTGGATTCTTTTCGATTTGATTCAATTCTTTCGATTCGATTTGATTTGATTCTTTTCGATTCGATTCAATACGATTCTTTTCATTTCGTTTCTAATCGATTCTCTTCGATTCATTTCGTTTCGATTCGTTCGATTCTATTCGATTTTTTTCGATTCTATTCTATTCGATTCATTTTGAATCATTTCGATTTGATTCTGTTCGAGTGGTTACTATTACATTCTTTTCGATTTGATTCAATTCGATTCGAGTCTTTTTGATTCGAGTCTTTTCGACTCGATTCAATTCAATACGATTCTTTTAGATTCGATTCGATTGTTTTCGTTTCGATTCGACTTTTTTTGATTCGATTCTTTTCGATTCGATTGTTTTCAGTTCGATTGATTCGATTCTTTACAATTCTATGCTATTCAAAGCGATTCTTTTGTATTTGATTCGATTCGATTGTTTTCTTTTTGATTCGGTTCGATTCGTTTCTTTTCGATTCGATTCAATTCTTTTCGATTCGATTCTTTTCGATTCGATTTGATTCTTTTCGATTCTATTCTATTACTTTCTATTCCATTCGAATCGATTCGTTTTGATTGAATTCGATTCTTTTCGATTCGATTCAATTAGATTCTTTTCGATTGGATTCAATTTGTTTCGATTCGAATCAATTTGGTTCTTTTCGATTGAATTCCATTCGATTCTTTTCGATTTGATTCAATTCGATTCTTTTCGATTCTATTCATTTCGATTATTTTCGTTGAGATTAGATTCTTTTCGATTAGATACAATTCGATTCTTTTCGATTCGATTCGATTCTTTTCGATTCGATTCGACTCGATTTCATGCTTTTTGATTCGATTCGACTAGAATTTAATCGACTGATTCAATTTGATTCTTTTCTTTTCGGTTCGATTCTTTTCTATTCGATTTTTTTCTATTCAATTCGATTCTTTCAATTCGATTCGATTCGATTCTTGTCGTTTCAAATCGATTCGTTTCAATTCGAGTCTTTTCAGTTCGATTCTTTGCGATTCGATTCGATTTGATATTTTTAATTCGATTCGAGTCTTTTCGATTCGATTCGATTCTTTTCAATTCGATTCTTTTCGATTCGAGTCTTTTTGATTCGATTCATTTCGATTCGATTCGATTCTTTTCAATTCGATTTGATGCTTTTCCATTTGATCTGATTTGTTTCATTTCGATTCTTTTCGATTCAATTCGATTCTTTTCGATTCCATTAAATTTGATTCGATTCTTTTCTTTTCGATTGGATTCTTTTCGATTTGATTCCATTCAGTTCGATTCTTTTCGATTCGATTGGATTCTTTTCGATTTGATTCAATTCTTTCGATTCGATTTGATTTGATTCTTTTCGATTCGATTCAATACGATTCTTTTCATTTCGTTTCTAATCGATTCTCTTCGATTCATTTCGTTTCGATTCGTTTCGATTCTATTCGATTTTTTCGATTCTATTCTATTCGATTCATTTTGAATCATTTCGATTTGATTCTGTTCGAGTGGTTTCTATTACATTCTTTTCGATTTGATTCAATTCGATTCGAGTCTTTTTGATTCGAGTCTTTTCGACTCGATTCAATTCAATACGATTCTTTTAGATTCGATTCGATTCGATTGTTTTCGTTTCGATTCGACTTTTTTTGATTCGATTCTTTTCGATTCGATTGTTTTCAGTTCGATTGATTCGATTCTTTACAATTCTATGCTATTCAAAGCGATTCTTTTGTATTTGATTCGATTCGATTGTTTTCTTTTTGATTCGGTTCGATTCGTTTCTTTTCGATTCGATTCAATTCTTTTCGATTCGATTCTTTTCGATTCGATTTGATTCTTTTCGATTCTATTCTATTACTTTCTATTCCATTCGAATCGATTCGTTTTGATTGAATTCGATTCTTTTCGATTCGATTCCATTCGATTCTTTTCGATTGGATTCAATTTGTTTCGATTCGAATCAATTTGGTTCTTTTCGATTGGATTCCATTCGATTCTTTTCGATTTGATTCAATTCGATTCTTTTCGATTCTATTCATTTCGATGATTTTCGTTGAGATTAGATTCTTTTCGATTTGATTTTTTTCGGTTCGAGTCGATTCATTTCGCTTATTTTGGTTAGGATCAATTCAATTCGATTCTTTTTGATTTGATTTGTTTCTATTCGATTTCTTTCGATTCTATTCTATTGTATTCTTTTCGATTCTATTCCATTCAATCCGATTCTTTTCGATTCGATTCGATTGTTTTGGATTTGATTCCATTCTTTCGATTCTATTTGATATGATTCTTTTCGATTCGATTTGATACGATACTTTTCATTTTGATTCGAATCGATTCTCTTCGGTTCGATTCGTTTTGATTCTTTTCGATTCAATTCTATTCGAATTTTTTCGATTTGATTCGATTCGATTCTTTTAGATTCTACTTGATTTGTTTCTTTTCGATTCGTTTTGATTCGATTCTTTTTGATTCATGTCGATTCGATTCGATTCTTTTGTTTCGATTCGATTCTTTTCAATTCGAATCTTTTCGTTACATGGAATTCGATTCTTTTCGATTTGACTCGATCCCGGGTCTCCAGGATCGCGCCCTGGGCCAAAGGCAGGCGCTAAACCGCAGCGCCACCCAGGGATCCCTCAATTCGATTCTTTTTTATTCGAATCTATTCGATTCTTTTTGATTCTATTCAATTTTTTTCGATTTGATTCGATTAGTTCCTTTTTGTTTCAATTCAATTCATTTCTTTTGATTCAATTCAATTCGATTCTTTTGGATTCGATTCGATTCTTTTGGATTCGATTCTTTTGGATTCGAATCGAGTAGATTCTTTCCATTTCGATCGGATTCATTTCAATTCGATTCTTTTCGAATCGAATATTTTCGAATCAATTCGATACTTTTTGATTCGATTCGATTCTTTTCGTGTCGATTTGATTCTTTTCGATTCGATTCTTTTCTATTTGAATCGATTCGATTCTTTTCATTTCGATTCGATTTGATTCAATTCGATTCTTTTCGATCAATTCAATTTGTTTTCGATTTGATTCGATTCGATTCTTTTCTATTCTATTCAATTCGATTAGTTTCCATTCGATGATGCAATTGGATTCTTTTCGATTCGAGTCGATACGATACGATTCTTTTTGATTAGATACAATTCGATTCTTTTCGATTCGATTCGATTCTTTTCGATTCGATTCGACTCGATTTCATGCTTTTTGATTCGATTCGACTAGAATTTAATCGACTGATTCAATTTGATTCTTTTCTTTTCGGTTCGATTCTTTTCTATTCGATTTTTTTCTATTCAATTCGATTCTTTCAATTCGATTCGATTCGATTCTTGTCGTTTCAAATCGATTCGTTTCAATTCGAGTCTTTTCAGTTCGATTCTTTGCGATTCGATTCGATTTGATATTTTTAATTCGATTCGAGTCTTTTCGATTCGATTCGATTCTTTTCAATTCGATTCTTTTCGATTCGAGTCTTTTTGATTCGATTCATTTCGATTCGATTCGATTCTTTTCAATTCGATTTGATGCTTTTCCATTTGATCTGATTTGTTTCATTTCGATTCTTTTCGATTCAATTCGATTCTTTTCGATTCCTTTAAATTTGATTCGATTCTTTTCTTTTCGATTGGATTCTTTTCGATTTGATTCCATTCAGTTCGATTCTTTTTGATTCGATTGGATTCTTTTCGATTTGATTCAATTCTTTCGATTCGATTTGATTTGATTCTTTTCGATTCGATTCAATACGATTCTTTTCATTTCGTTTCTAATCGATTCTCTTCGATTCATTTCGTTTCGATTCGTTTCGATTCTATTCGATTTTTTTCGATTCTATTCTATTCGATTCATTTTGAATCATTTCGATTTGATTCTGTTCGAGTGGTTACTATTACATTCTTTTCGATTTGATTCAATTCGATTCGAGTCTTTTTGATTCGAGTCTTTTCGACTCGATTCAATTCAATACGATTCTTTTAGATTCGATTCGATTCGATTGTTTTCGTTTCGATTCGACTTTTTTTGATTCGATTCTTTTCGATTCGATTGTTTTCAGTTCGATTGATTCGATTCTTTACAATTCTATGCTATTCAAAGCGATTCTTTTGTATTTGATTCGATTCGATTGTTTTCTTTTTGATTCGGTTCGATTCGTTTCTTTTCGATTCGATTCAATTCTTTTCGATTCGATTCTTTTCGATTCGATTTGATTCTTTTCGATTCTATTCTATTACTTTCTATTCCATTCGAATCGATTCGTTTTGATTGAATTCGATTCTTTTCGATTCGATTCAATTAGATTCTTTTCGATTGGATTCAATTTGTTTCGATTCGAATCAATTTGGTTCTTTTCGATTGGATTCCATTCGATTCTTTTCGATTTGATTCAATTCGATTCTTTTCGATTCTATTCATTTCGATTATTTTCGTTGAGATTAGAGTCTTTTCGATTTGATTTTTTTCGGTTCGAGTCGATTCATTTCGCTTATTTTGGTTAGGATCAATTCAATTCGATTCTTTTTGATTTGATTTGTTTCTATTCGATTTCTTTCGATTCTATTCTATTGTATTCTTTTCGATTCTATTCCATTCAATCCGATTCTTTTCGATTCGATTCGATTGTTTTGGATTTGATTCCATTCTTTCGATTCTATTTGATATGATTCTTTTCGATTCGTTTTGATACGATACTTTTCATTTTGATTCGAATCGATTCTCTTCGGTTCGATTCGTTTTGATTCTTTTCGATTCAATTCTATTCGAATTTTTTCGATTTGATTCGATTCGATTCTTTTAGATTCTACTTGATTTGTTTCTTTTCGTTTCGTTGTGATTCGATTCTTTTTGATTCATGTCGATTCGATTCGATTCTTTTGTTTCGATTCGATTCTTTTCAATTCGAATCTTTTCGTTACATGGAATTCGATTCTTTTCGATTTGACTCGATCCCGGGTCTCCAGGATCGCGCCCTGGGCCAAAGGCAGGCGCTAAACCGCAGCGCCACCCAGGGATCCCTCAATTCGATTCTTTTTTATTCGAATCTATTCGATTCTTTTTGATTCTATTCGATTTTTTTCGATTTGATTCGATTAGTTCCTTTTTGATTCAATTCAATTCATTTCTTTTGATTCAATTCAATTCGATTCTTTTGGATTCGATTCGATTCTTTTGGATTCGATTCTTTTGGATTCGAATCGAGTAGATTCTTTCCATTTCGATCGGATTCATTTCAATTCGATTCTTTTCGAATCGAATATTTTCGAATCAATTCGATACTTTTTGATTCGATTCGATTCTTTTCGTGTCGATTTGATTCTTTTCGATTCGATTCTTTTCTATTTGAATCGATTCGATTCTTTTCATTTCGATTCGATTTCATTCAATTCGATTCTTTTCGATCAATTCAATTTGATTGTTTTCGATTTGATTCGATTCGATTCTTTTCGATTCTATTCAATTCGATTAGTTTCCATTCGATGATGCAATTGGATTCTTTTCGATTCGAGTCGATACGATACGATTCTTTTTGATTAGATACAATTCGATTCTTTTCGATTCGATTCGATTCTTTTCGATTCGATTCGACTCGATTTCATGCTTTTTGATTCGATTCGACTAGAATTTAATCGACTGATTCAATTTGATTCTTTTCTTTTCGGTTCGATTCTTTTCTATTCGATTTTTTTCTATTCAATTCGATTCTTTCAATTCGATTCGATTCGATTCTTGTCGTTTCAAATCGATTCGTTTCAATTCGAGTCTTTTCAGTTCGATTCTTTGCGATTCGATTCGATTTGATATTTTTAATTCGATTCGAGTCTTTTCGATTCGATTCGATTCTTTTCAATTCGATTCTTTTCGATTCGAGTCTTTTTGATTCGATTCATTTCGATTCGATTCGATTCTTTTCAATTCGATTTGATGCTTTTCCATTTGATCTGATTTGTTTCATTTCGATTCTTTTCGATTCAATTCGATTCTTTTCGATTCCATTAAATTTGATTCGATTCTTTTCTTTTCGATTGGATTCTTTTCGATTTGATTCCATTCAGTTCGATTCTTTTCGATTCGATTGGATTCTTTTCGATTTGATTCAATTCTTTCGATTCGATTTGATTTGATTCTTTTCGATTCGATTCAATACGATTCTTTTCATTTCGTTTCTAATCGATTCTCTTCGATTCATTTCGTTTCGATTCGTTCGATTCTATTCGATTTTTTTCGATTCTATTCTATTCGATTCATTTTGAATCATTTCGATTTGATTCTGTTCGAGTGGTTACTATTACATTCTTTTCGATTTGATTCAATTCGATTCGAGTCTTTTTGATTCGAGTCTTTTCGACTCGATTCAATTCAATACGATTCTTTTAGATTCGATTCGATTCGATTGTTTTCGTTTCGATTCGACTTTTTTTGATTCGATTCTTTTCGATTCGATTGTTTTCAGTTCGATTGATTCGATTCTTTACAATTCTATGCTATTCAAAGCGATTCTTTTGTATTTGATTCGATTCGATTGTTTTCTTTTTGATTCGGTTCGATTCGTTTCTTTTCGATTCGATTCAATTCTTTTCGATTCGATTCTTTTCGATTCGATTTGATTCTTTTCGATTCTATTCTATTACTTTCTATTCCATTCGAATCGATTCGTTTTGATTGAATTCGATTCTTTTCGATTCGATTCAATTAGATTCTTTTCGATTGGATTCAATTTGTTTCGATTCGAATCAATTTGGTTCTTTTCGATTGAATTCCATTCGATTCTTTTCGATTTGATTCAATTCGATTCTTTTCGATTCTATTCATTTCGATTATTTTCGTTGAGATTAGATTCTTTTCGATTAGATACAATTCGATTCTTTTCGATTCGATTCGATTCTTTTCGATTCGATTCGACTCGATTTCATGCTTTTTGATTCGATTCGACTAGAATTTAATCGACTGATTCAATTTGATTCTTTTCTTTTCGGTTCGATTCTTTTCTATTCGATTTTTTTCTATTCAATTCGATTCTTTCAATTCGATTCGATTCGATTCTTGTCGTTTCAAATCGATTCGTTTCAATTCGAGTCTTTTCAGTTCGATTCTTTGCGATTCGATTCGATTTGATATTTTTAATTCGATTCGAGTCTTTTCGATTCGATTCGATTCTTTTCAATTCGATTCTTTTCGATTCGAGTCTTTTTGATTCGATTCATTTCGATTCGATTCGATTCTTTTCAATTCGATTTGATGCTTTTCCATTTGATCTGATTTGTTTCATTTCGATTCTTTTCGATTCAATTCGATTCTTTTCGATTCCATTAAATTTGATTCGATTCTTTTCTTTTCGATTGGATTCTTTTCGATTTGATTCCATTCAGTTCGATTCTTTTCGATTCGATTGGATTCTTTTCGATTTGATTCAATTCTTTCGATTCGATTTGATTTGATTCTTTTCAATTCGATTCAATACGATTCTTTTCATTTCGTTTCTAATCGATTCTCTTCGATTCATTTCGTTTCGATTCGTTTCGATTCTATTCGATTTTTTTCGATTCTATTCTATTCGATTCATTTTGAATCATTTCGATTTGATTCTGTTCGAGTGGTTTCTATTAGATTCTTTTCGATTTGATTCAATTCGATTCGAGTCTTTTTGATTCGAGTCTTTTCGACTCGATTCAATTCAATACGATTCTTTTAGATTCGATTCGATTCGATTTTTTTCGTTTCGATTCGACTTTTTTTGATTCGATTCTTTTCGATTCGATTGTTTTCAGTTCGATTGATTCGATTCTTTACAATTCTATGCTATTCAAAGCGATTCTTTTGTATTTGATTCGATTCGATTGTTTTTGATTCGGTTCGATTCGTTTCTTTTCGATTCGATTCAATTCTTTTCGATTCGATTTGATTCTTTTCGATTCTATTCTATTACTTTCTATTCCATTCGAATCGATTCGTTTTGATTGAATTCGATTCTTTTCGATTCGATTCCATTCGATTCTTTTCGATTGGATTCAATTTGTTTCGATTCGAATCAATTTGGTTCTTTTCGATTGGATTCCATTCGATTCTTTTCGATTTGATTCAATTCGATTCTTTTCGATTCTATTCATTTCGATTATTTTCGTTGAGATTAGATTCTTTTCGATTTGATTTTTTTCGGTTCGAGTCGATTCATTTCGCTTATTTTGGTTAGGATCAATTCAATTCGATTCTTTTTGATTTGATTTGTTTCTATTCGATTTCTTTCGATTCTATTCTATTGTATTCTTTTCGATTCCATTCCGTTCAATTCGATTCTTTTCGATTCGATTCGATTGTTTTGGATTTGATTCCATTCTTTCGATTCTATTTGATATGATTCTTTTCGATTCGATTTGATACGATACTTTTTATTTTGATTCGAATCGATTCTCTTCGGTTCGATTCGTTTTGATTCTTTTCGATTCAATTCTATTCGAATTTTTTCGATTTGATTCGATTCGATTCTTTTAGATTCTACTTGATTTGTTTCTTTTCGATTCGTTTTGATTCGATTCTTTTTGATTCATGTCGATTCGATTCGATTCTTTTGTTTCGATTCGATTCGTTCAATTCGAATCTTTTCGTTACATGGAATTCGATTCTTTTCGATTTGATTCGATCCCGGGTCTCCAGGATCGCGCCCTGGGCCAAAGGCAGGCGCTAAACCGCAGCGCCACCCAGGGATCCCTCAATTCGATTCTTTTTTATTCGAATCTATTCGATTCTTTTTGATTCTATTCGATTTTTTTCGATTTGATTCGATTAGTTCCTTTTTGATTCAATTCAATTCATTTCTTTTGATTCAATTCAATTCGATTCTTTTGGATTCGATTCGATTCTTTTGGATTCGATTCTTTTGGATTCGAATCGAGTAGATTCTTTCCATTTCGATCGGATTCATTTCAATTCGATTCTTTTCGAATCGAATATTTTCGAATCAATTCGATACTTTTTGATTCGATTCGATTCTTTTCGTGTCGATTTGATTCTTTTCGATTCGATTCTTTTCTATTTGAATCGATTCGATTCTTTTCATTTCGATTCGATTTGATTCAATTCGATTCTTTTCGATCAATTCAATTTGATTGTTTTCGATTTGATTCGATTCGATTCTTTTCTATTCTATTCAATTCGATTAGTTTCCATTCGATGATGCAATTGGATTCTTTTCGATTCGAGTCGATACGATTCGATTCTTTTTGATTAGATACAATTCGATTCTTTTCGATTCGATTCGATTCTTTTCGATTCGATTCGACTCGATTTCATGCTTTTTGATTCGATTCCACTAGAATTTAATCGACTGATTCAATTTGATTCTTTTCTTTTCGGTTCGATTCTTTTCTATTCGATTTTTTTCTATTCAATTCGATTCGATTCGATTCTTTTCGTTTCAAATCGATTCGTTTCAATTCGAGTCTTTTCAATTCGATTCTTTGCGATTCGATTCGATTTGATATTTTTAATTCGATTCGAGTCTTTTCAATTCGATTCGATTCTTTTCAATTCGATTCTTTTCGATTCGAGTCTTTTTGATTCGATTCGATTCTTTTCAATTCGATTTGATGCTTTTCCATTTGATCTGATTTGTTTCATTTCGATTCTTTTCGATTCAATTCGATTCTTTTCGATTCCATTCAATTTGATTCGATTCTTTTCGATTCGATTCGATTCTTTTCGATTTGATTCCATTCAGTTCGATTCTTTTCGATTCGATTGGATTCTTTTCGATTTGATTCAATTCTTTCGATTCGATTTGATTTGATTCTTTTCGATTCGATTCAATACGATTCTTTTCATTTCGATTCTAATCGATTCTCTTCGATTCATTTCGTTTCGATTCGTTTCGATTCGTTTCGATTTTTTTCGATTCTATTCTATTCGATTCATTTTGAATCATTTCGATTTGATTCTGTTCGAGTGGTTTCTATTAGATTCTTTTCGATTTGATTCAATTCGATTCGAGTCTTTTTGATTCGAGTCTTTTCGACTCGATTCAATTCAATACGATTCTTTTAGATTCGATTCGATTGTTTTTGTTTCGATTCGACTTTTTTTGATTCGATTCTTTTCGATTCGATTGTTTTCAATTCGATTGATTCGATTCTTTTCAATTCTATGCTATTCAAAGCGATTCTTTTGTATTTGATTCGATTCTATTTTCTTTTTGATTCGGTTCAATTCTTTTCTTTTCGATTCGATTCAATTCTTTTCGATTCGATTCTTTTCGATTCGATTTGATTCTTTTCGATTCTATTCTATTCTATTCTTTTCTATTCCATTCGAATCGATTCATTTTGATTGAATTCGATTCTTTTCGATTCGATTCAATTAGATTCTTTTCGATTGGATTCAATTTGTTTCGATTCGAATCAATTTGATTCTTTTCGATTGGATTCCATTCGATTCTTTTCGATTTGATTCAATTCGATTCTTTTCGATTCTATTCATTTCGATGATTTTCGTTGAGATTAGATTCTTTTCGATTTGATTTTTTTCGGTTCGAGTCGATTCATTTCGCTTATTTTGGTTAGGATCAATTCAATTCGATTCTTTTTGATTTGATTTGATTCTATTCGATTTCTTTCGACTCTATTCTATTCTTTTCGATTCTATTCCATTCAATCCGATTCTTTTCGATTCGATTCGATTGTTTTAGATTTGATTCCATTCTTTCGATTCTATTTGATATGATTCTTTTCGATTCGATTTGATACGATACTTTTCATTTTGATTCGAATCGATTCTCTTCGGTTCGATTCGTTTTGATTCTTTTCGATTCAATTCTATTCGAATTTTTTCGATTTGATTCGATTCGATTCTTTTAGATTCTACTTGATTTGTTTCTTTTCGATTCGTTTTGATTCGATTCTTTTTGATTCATGTCGATTCGATTCGATTCTTTTGTTTCGATTCGATTTGTTCAATTCGAATCTTTTCGTTACATGGAATTCGATTATTTTCGATTTGACTCCTTATGATTTTTTTCAACGCGATTCAATTCGATTCGTTTTTTTATGATAGTCACAGAGAGAGAAAGAGGCAGAGACACAGGCAGAGGGAGAAGCAGGCTCCATGCACCAGGAGCCCGATGTGGGATTCGATCCCGGGTCTCCAGGATCGCGCCCTGGGCCAAAGGCAGGCGCTAAACCGCAGCGCCACCCAGGGATCCCTCAATTCGATTCTTTTTTATTCGAATCTATTCGATTCTTTTTGATTCGATTTGATTCTATTCGAGTTTTTTCGATTTGATTCGATTAGTTCCTTTTTGATTCAATTCAATTCATTTCTTTTGATTCAATTCAATTCGATTCTTTTGGATTCGATTCGATTCTTTTGGATTCGATTCTTTTGGATTGGAATCGAGTAGATTCTTTTCATTTCGATCGGATTCATTTCATTTCGATTCTTTTCAATTCGAATGTTTTCGAATCAATTCGATTCTTTTCGAATCGATTTGATTCTTTTCGATTCGATTCGACTCGATTTCATGCTTTTTGATTCGATTCCACTAGAATTCAATCGACTGATTCAATTTGATTCTTTTCTTTTCGGTTCGATTCTTTTCTCTTCGATTTTTTTCTATTCAATTCGATTCTTTCAATTCGATTCGATTCGATTCGATTCTTTTCGTTTCAAATCATATTTGTTTCAATTCGAGTCTTTTCAATTCGATTCTTTGTGATTCAATTCGATTTGATATTTTTAATTCGATTCGAGTCTTTTCGATTTGATTCGATTCTTTTCAGTTCGATTCTTTTCGATTCGAGTCTTTTTGATTCGATTCATTTCGATTCGATTCGATTCTTTTCAATTCGATTTGATGCTTTTCCATTTGATCTGATTTGTTTCATTTCGATTCTTTTCGATTCAATTCGATTCTTTTCGATTCCATTAAATTTGATTCGATTCTTTTCGATTCGATTCGATTCTTTTCGATTTGATTCCATTCAGTTCGATTCTTTTCGATTCGATTGGATTCTTTTCGATTTGATTCAATTCTTTCGATTCGATTTGATTTGATTCTTTTCGATTCGATTCAATACGATTCTTTTCATTTCGTTTCTAATCGATTCTCTTCGATTCATTTCGTTTCGATTCGTTTCGATTCTATTCGATTTTTTTCGATTCTATTCTATTCGATTCATTTTGAATCATTTCGATTTGATTCTGTTCGAGTGGTTTCTATTAGATTCTTTTCGATTTGATTCAATTCGATTCGAGTCTTTTTGATTCGAGTCTTTTCGACTCGATTCAATTCAATACGGTTCTTTTAGTTCGATTCGATTGTTTTCATTTCGATTCGACTTTTTTTGATTCGATTCTTTTCGATTCGATTGTTTTCAATTCGATTGATTCGATTCTTTTCAATTCTATGCTATTCAAAGCGATTCTTTTGTATTTGATTCGATTCGATTGTTTTCTTTTTGATTCGGTTCGATTCGTTTCTTTTCGATTCGATTCAATTCTTTTCGATTCGATTCTTTTCGATTCGATTTGATTCTTTTCGATTCTATTCTATTCTATCCTTTTCTATTCTATTCGAATCGATTCGTTTTGATTGAATTCGATTCTTTTCGATTCGATTCAATTAGATTCTTTTCGATTGGATTCAATTTGTTTCGATTCGAATCAATTTGATTCTTTTCGATTGGATTCCATTCGATTCTTTTCGATTTGATTCAATTCGATTCTTTTCGATTCTATTCATTTCGATTATTTTCGTTGAGATTAGATTCTTTTCGATTTGATTTTTTTCGGTTCGAGTCGATTCATTTCGCTTATTTTGTTTAGGATCAATTCAATTCGATTCTTTTTTATTTGATTTGATTCTATTCGATTTCTTTCGATTCTATTCTATTCTTTTCGATTCTATTCCATTCAATCCGATTCTTTTCGATTCGATTCGATTGTTTTAGATTTGATTCCATTCTTTCGATTCTATTTGATAGGATTCTTTTCGATTCGATTTGATACGATACTTTTCATTTTGATTCGAATCGATTCTCTTCGGTCCGGTTCCTTTTGATTCTTTTCGATTCAATTGTATTCGAATTTTTTTCGATTTGATTCGATTCGATTCTTTTAGATTCTACTTGATTTGTTTCTTTTCGATTCGTTTTGATTCGATTCTTTTTGATTCATGTCGATTCGATTCGATTCTTTTGTTTCGATTCGATTCTTTTCAATTCGAATCTTTTCGTTACATGGAATTCGATTCTTTTCGATTTGATTCTTTATGATTTTTTTCAACTCGATTCAATTCGATTCTTTTTTTTATGATAGTCACAGAGAGAGAGAGAGGCAGAGACACAGGCAGAGGGAGAAGCAGGCTCCATGCACCAGGAGCCCTATGTGGGATTCGATCCCGTGTCTCCAGGATCACGCCCTGGGCCAAAGGCAGGCGCTAAACCGCTGCGCCACTCAGGGATCCCTCAATTCGATTCTTTTTTATTCGAATCTATTCGATTCTTTTTGATTCGATTTGATTCTATTCGAGTTTTTTCGATTTGATTCGATTACTTCCTTTTTGATTCAATTCAATTCATTTCTTTTGATTCAATTCAATTCCATTCTTTTGGATTCGATTCGATTCTTTTGGATTCGATTCTTTTGGATTCGAATCGAGTAGATTCTTTTCATTTCGATCGGATCATTTCAATTCGATTCTTTTCGATTCGAATGTTTTCGAATCAATTCGATACTTTTTGATTCGATTCGATTCTTTTCGTGTCGATTTGAGTCTTCGATTAGATTCTTTTCTATTTGAATCGATTCGATTCTTTTCATTTCGATTCGATTTCATTCAATTCGATTCTTTTCGATCAATTCAATTTGATTGTTTTCGATTTGATTCGATTCGATTCTTTTCTATTCTATTCAATTCGATTAGTTTCCATTCGATGATGCAATTGGATTCTTTTCGATTCGAGTCGATACGATACGATTCTTTTTGATTAGATACAATTCGATTCTTTTCGATTCGATTCGATTCTTTTCGATTCGATTCGACTCGATTTCATTCTTTTTGATTCGATTCGACTAGAATTTAATCGACTGATTCAATTTGATTCTTTTCTTTTCGGTTCGATTCTTTTCTATTCGATTTTTTTCTATTCAATTCGATTCTTTCAATTCGATTCGATTCGATTCTTGTCGTTTCAAATCGATTCGTTTCAATTCGAGTCTTTTCAGTTCGATTCTTTGCGATTCGATTCGATTTGATATTTTTAATTCGATTCGAGTCTTTTCGATTCGATTCGATTCTTTTCAATTCGATTCTTTTCGATTCGAGTCTTTTTGATTCGATTCATTTCGATTCGATTCGATTCTTTTCAATTCGATTTGATGCTTTTCCATTTGATCTGATTTGTTTCATTTCGATTCTTTTCGATTCAATTCGATTCTTTTCGATTCCATTAAATTTGATTCGATTCTTTTCTTTTCGATTGGATTCTTTTCGATTTGATTCCATTCAGTTCGATTCTTTTCGATTCGATTGGATTCTTTTCGATTTGATTCCATTCTTTCGATTCGATTTGATTTGATTCTTTTCGATTCGATTCAATACGATTCTTTTCATTTCGTTTCTAATCGATTCTCTTCGATTCATTTCGTTTCGATTCGTTTCGATTCTATTCGATTTTTTTCGATTCTATTCTATTCGATTCATTTTGAATCATTTCGATTTGATTCTGTTCGAGTGGTTTCTATTAGATTCTTTTCGATTTGATTCAATTCGATTCGAGTCTTTTTGATTCGAGTCTTTTCGACTCGATTCAATTCAATACGATTCTTTTAGATTCGATTCGATTCGATTGTTTTCGTTTCGATTCGACTTTTTTTGATTCGATTCTTTTCGATTCGATTGTTTTCAGTTCGATTGATTCGATTCTTTACAATTCTATGCTATTCAAAGCGATTCTTTTGTATTTGATTCGATTCGATTGTTTTCTTTTTGATTCGGTTCGATTCGTTTCTTTTCGATTCGATTCAATTCTTTTCGATTCGATTCTTTTCGATTCGATTTGATTCTTTTCGATTCTATTCTATTACTTTCTATTCCATTCGAATCGATTCGTTTTGATTGAATTCGATTCTTTTCGATTCGATTCCATTCGATTCTTTTCGATTGGATTCAATTTGTTTCGATTCGAATCAATTTGGTTCTTTTCGATTGGATTCCATTCGATTCTTTTCGATTTGATTCAATTCGATTCTTTTCGATTCTATTCATTTCGATGATTTTCGTTGAGATTAGATTCTTTTCGATTTGATTTTTTTCGGTTCGAGTCGATTCATTTCGCTTATTTTGGTTAGGATCAATTCAATTCGATTCTTTTTGATTTGATTTGTTTCTATTCGATTTCTTTCGATTCTATTCTATTGTATTCTTTTCGATTCCATTCCGTTCAATTCGATTCTTTTCGATTCGATTCGATTGTTTTGGATTTGATTCCATTCTTTCGATTCTATTTGATATGATTCTTTTCGATTCGATTTGATACGATACTTTTCATTTTGATTCGAATCGATTCTCTTCGGTTCGATTCGTTTTGATTCTTTTCGATTCAATTCTATTCGAATTTTTTCGATTTGATTCGATTCGATTCTTTTAGATTCTACTTGATTTGTTTCTTTTCGATTCGTTTTGATTCGATTCTTTTTGATTCATGTCGATTCGATTCGATTCTTTTGTTTCGATTCGATTCTTTTCAATTCGAATCTTTTCGTTACATGGAATTCGATTCTTTTCGATTTGACTCGATCCCGGGTCTCCAGGATCGCGCCCTGGGCCAAAGGCAGGCGCTAAACCGCAGCGCCACCCAGGGATCCCTCAATTCGATTCTTTTTTATTCAAATCTATTCGATTCTTTTTGATTCTATTCGATTTTTTTCGATTTGATTCGATTAGTTCCTTTTTGATTCAATTCAATTCATTTCTTTTGATTCAATTCAATTCGATTCTTTTGGATTCGATTCGATTCTTTTGGATTCGATTCTTTTGGATTCGAATCGAGTAGATTCTTTCCATTTCGATCGGATTCATTTCAATTCGATTCTTTTCGAATCGAATATTTTCGAATCAATTCGATACTTTTTGATTCGATTCGATTCTTTTCGTGTCGATTTGATTCTTTTCGATTCGATTCTTTTCTATTTGAATCGATTCGATTCTTTTCATTTCGATTCGATTTCATTCAATTCGATTCTTTTCGATCAATTCAATTTGTTTTCGATTTGATTCGATTCGATTCTTTTCTATTCTATTCAATTCGATTAGTTTCCATTCGATGATGCAATTGGATTCTTTTCGATTCGAGTCGATACGATACGATTGTTTTTGATTAGATACAATTCGATTCTTTTCGATTCGATTCGATTCTTTTCGATTCGATTCGACTCGATTTCATGCTTTTTGATTCGATTCGACTAGAATTTAATCGACTGATTCAATTTGATTCTTTTCTTTTCGGTTCGATTCTTTCCTATTCGATTTTTTTCTATTCAATTCGATTCTTTCAATTCGATTCGATTCGATTCTTGTCGTTTCAAATCGATTCGTTTCAATTCGAGTCTTTTCAGTTCGATTCTTTGCGATTCGATTCGATTTGATATTTTTAATTCGATTCGAGTCTTTTCGATTCGATTCGATTCTTTTCAATTCGATTCTTTTCGATTCGAGTCTTTTTGATTCGATTCATTTCGATTCGATTCGATTCTTTTCAATTCGATTTGATGCTTTTCCATTTGATCTGATTTGTTTCATTTCGATTCTTTTCGATTCAATTCGATTCTTTTCGATTCCATTAAATTTGATTCGATTCTTTTCTTTTCGATTGGATTCTTTTCGATTTGATTCCATTCAGTTCGATTCTTTTCGATTCGATTGGATTCTTTTCGATTTGATTCAATTCTTTCGATTCGATTTGATTTGATTCTTTTCGATTCGATTCAATACGATTCTTTTCATTTCGTTTCTAATCGATTCTCTTCGATTCATTTCGTTTCGATTCGTTTCGATTCTATTCGATTTTTTTCGATTCTATTCTATTCGATTCATTTTGAATCATTTCGATTTGATTCTGTTCGAGTGGTTACTATTACATTCTTTTCGATTTGATTCAATTCGATTCGAGTCTTTTTGATTCGAGTCTTTTCGACTCGATTCAATTCAATACGATTCTTTTAGATTCGATTCGATTCGATTGTTTTCGTTTCGATTCGACTTTTTTTGATTCGATTCTTTTCGATTCGATTGTTTTCAGTTCGATTGATTCGATTCTTTACAATTCTATGCTATTCAAAGCGATTCTTTTGTATTTGATTCGATTCGATTGTTTTCTTTTTGATTCGGTTCGATTCGTTTCTTTTCGATTCGATTCAATTCTTTTCGATTCGATTCTTTTCGATTCGATTTGATTCTTTTCGATTCTATTCTATTACTTTCTATTCCATTCGAATCGATTCGTTTTGATTGAATTCGATTCTTTTCGATTCGATTCAATTAGATTCTTTTCGATTGGATTCAATTTGTTTCGATTCGAATCAATTTGGTTCTTTTCGATTGGATTCCATTCGATTCTTTTCGATTTGATTCAATTCGATTCTTTTCGATTCTATTCATTTCGATTATTTTCGTTGAGATTAGATTCTTTTCGATTAGATACAATTCGATTCTTTTCGATTCGATTCGATTCTTTTCGATTCGATTCGACTCGATTTCATGCTTTTTGATTCGATTCGACTAGAATTTAATCGACTGATTCAATTTGATTCTTTTCTTTTCGGTTCGATTCTTTTCTATTCGATTTTTTTCTATTCAATTCGATTCTTTCAATTCGATTCGATTCGATTCTTGTCGTTTCAAATCGATTCGTTTCAATTCGAGTCTTTTCAGTTCGATTCTTTGCGATTCGATTCGATTTGATATTTTTAATTCGATTCGAGTCTTTTCGATTCGATTCGATTCTTTTCAATTCGATTCTTTTCGATTCGAGTCTTTTTGATTCGATTCATTTCGATTCGATTCGATTCTTTTCAATTCGATTTGATGCTTTTCCATTTGATCTGATTTGTTTCATTTCGATTCTTTTCGATTCAATTCGATTCTTTTCGATTCCATTAAATTTGATTCGATTCTTTTCTTTTCGATTGGATTCTTTTCGATTTGATTCCATTCAGTTCGATTCTTTTCGATTCGATTGGATTCTTTTCGATTTGATTCAATTCTTTCGATTCGATTTGATTTGATTCTTTTCGATTCGATTCAATACGATTCTTTTCATTTCGTTTCTAATCGATTCTCTTCGATTCATTTCGTTTCGATTCGTTTCGATTCTATTCGATTTTTTTCGATTCTATTCTATTCGATTCATTTTGAATCATTTCGATTTGATTCTGTTCGAGTGGTTTCTATTAGATTCTTTTCGATTTGATTCAATTCGATTCGAGTCTTTTTGATTCGAGTCTTTTCGACTCGATTCAATTCAATACGATTCTTTTAGATTCGATTCGATTCGATTGTTTTCGTTTCGATTCGACTTTTTTTGATTCGATTCTTTTCGATTCGATTGTTTTCAGTTCGATTGATTCGATTCTTTACAATTCTATGCTATTCAAAGCGATTCCTTTGTATTTGATTCGATTCGATTGTTTTCTTTTTGATTCGGTTCGATTCGTTTCTTTTCGATTCGATTCAATTCTTTTCGATTCGATTCTTTTCGATTCGATTTGATTCTTTTCGATTCTATTCTATTACTTTCTATTCCATTCGAATCGATTCGTTTTGATTGAATTCGATTCTTTTCGATTCGATTCAATTAGATTCTTTTCGATTGGATTCAATTTGTTTCGATTCGAATCAATTTGGTTCTTTTCGATTGGATTCCATTCGATTCTTTTCGATTTGATTCACTTCGATTCTTTTCGATTCTATTCATTTCGATGATTTTCGTTGAGATTAGATTCTTTTCGATTTGATTTTTTTCGGTTCGAGTCGATTCATTTCGCTTATTTTGGTTAGGATCAATTCAATTCGATTCTTTTTGATTTGATTTGTTTCTATTCGATTTCTTTCGATTCTATTCTATTGTATTCTTTTCGATTCCATTCCGTTCAATTCGATTCTTTTCGATTCGATTCGATTGTTTTGGATTTGATTCCATTCTTTCGATTCTATTTGATATGATTCTTTTCGATTCGATTTGATACGATACTTTTCATTTTGATTCGAATCGATTCTCTTCGGTTCGATTCGTTTTGATTCTTTTCGATTCAATTCTATTCGAATTTTTTCGATTTGATTCGATTCGATTCTTTTAGATTCTACTTGATTTGTTTCTTTTCGATTCGTTTTGATTCGATTCTTTTTAATTCATGTCGATTCGATTCGATTCTTTTGTTTCGATTCGATTCTTTTCAATTCGAATCTTTTCGTTACATGGAATTCGATTCTTTTCGATTTGACTCGATCCCGGGTCTCCAGGATCGCGCCCTGGGCCAAAGGCAGGCGCTAAACCGCAGCGCCACCCAGGGATCCCTCAATTCGATTCTTTTTTATTCAAATCTATTCGATTCTTTTTGATTCTATTCGATTTTTTTCGATTTGATTCGATTAGTTCCTTTTTGATTCAATTCAATTCATTTCTTTTGATTCAATTCAATTCGATTCTTTTGGATTCGATTCGATTCTTTTGGATTCGATTCTTTTGGATTCGAATCGAGTAGATTCTTTCCATTTCGATCGGATTCATTTCAATTCGATTCTTTTCGAATCGAATATTTTCGAATCAATTCGATACTTTTTGATTCGATTCGATTCTTTTCGTGTCGATTTGATTCTTTTCGATTCGATTCTTTTCTATTTGAATCGATTCGATTCTTTTCATTTCGATTCGATTTCATTCAATTCGATTCTTTTCGATCAATTCAATTTGTTTTCGATTTGATTCGATTCGATTCTTTTCTATTCTATTCAATTCGATTAGTTTCCATTCGATGATGCAATTGGATTCTTTTCGATTCGAGTCGATACGATACGATTGTTTTTGATTAGATACAATTCGATTCTTTTCGATTCGATTCGATTCTTTTCGATTCGATTCGACTCGATTTCATGCTTTTTGATTCGATTCGACTAGAATTTAATCGACTGATTCAATTTGATTCTTTTCTTTTCGGTTCGATTCTTTCCTATTCGATTTTTTTCTATTCAATTCGATTCTTTCAATTCGATTCGATTCGATTCTTGTCGTTTCAAATCGATTCGTTTCAATTCGAGTCTTTTCAGTTCGATTCTTTGCGATTCGATTCGATTTGATATTTTTAATTCGATTCGAGTCTTTTCGATTCGATTCGATTCTTTTCAATTCGATTCTTTTCGATTCGAGTCTTTTTGATTCGATTCATTTCGATTCGATTCGATTCTTTTCAATTCGATTTGATGCTTTTCCATTTGATCTGATTTGTTTCATTTCGATTCTTTTCGATTCAATTCGATTCTTTTCGATTCCATTAAATTTGATTCGATTCTTTTCTTTTCGATTGGATTCTTTTCGATTTGATTCCATTCAGTTCGATTCTTTTCGATTCGATTGGATTCTTTTCGATTTGATTCAATTCTTTCGATTCGATTTGATTTGATTCTTTTCGATTCGATTCAATACGATTCTTTTCATTTCGTTTCTAATCGATTCTCTTCGATTCATTTCGTTTCGATTCGTTTCGATTCTATTCGATTTTTTTCGATTCTATTCTATTCGATTCATTTTGAATCATTTCGATTTGATTCTGTTCGAGTGGTTTCTATTAGATTCTTTTCGATTTGATTCAATTCGATTCGAGTCTTTTTGATTCGAGTCTTTTCGACTCGATTCAATTCAATACGATTCTTTTAGATTCGATTCGATTCGATTTTTTTCGTTTCGATTCGACTTTTTTTGATTCGATTCTTTTCGATTCGATTGTTTTCAGTTCGATTGATTCGATTCTTTACAATTCTATGCTATTCAAAGCGATTCTTTTGTATTTGATTCGATTCGATTGTTTTCTTTTTGATTCGGTTCGATTCGTTTCTTTTCGATTCGATTCAATTCTTTTCGATTCGATTCTTTTCGATTCGATTTGATTCTTTTCGATTCTATTCTATTACTTTCTATTCCATTCGAATCGATTCGTTTTGATTGAATTCGATTCTTTTCGATTCGATTCAATTAGATTCTTTTCGATTGGATTCAATTTGTTTCGATTCGAATCAATTTGGTTCTTTTCGATTGGATTCCATTCGATTCTTTTCGATTTGATTCAATTCGATTCTTTTCGATTCTATTCATTTCGATTATTTTCGTTGAGATTAGATTCTTTTCGATTAGATACAATTCGATTCTTTTCGATTCGATTCGATTCTTTTCGATTCGATTCGACTCGATTTCATGCTTTTTGATTCGATTCGACTAGAATTTAATCGACTGATTCAATTTGATTCTTTCTTTTCGGTTCGATTCTTTTCTATTCGATTTTTTTCTATTCAATTCGATTCTTTCAATTCGATTCGATTCGATTCTTGTCGTTTCAAATCGATTCGTTTCAATTCGAGTCTTTTCAGTTCGATTCTTTGCGATTCGATTCGATTTGATATTTTTAATTCGATTCGAGTCTTTTCGATTCGATTCGATTCTTTTCAATTCGATTCTTTTCGATTCGAGTCTTTTTGATTCGATTCATTTCGATTCGATTCGATTCTTTTCAATTCGATTTGATGCTTTTCCATTTGATCTGATTTGTTTCATTTCGATTCTTTTCGATTCAATTCGATTCTTTTCGATTCCATTAAATTTGATTCGATTCTTTTCTTTTCGATTGGATTCTTTTCGATTTGATTCCATTCAGTTCGATTCTTTTCGATTCGATTGGATTCTTTTCGATTTGATTCAATTCTTTCGATTCGATTTGATTTGATTCTTTTCGATTCGATTCAATACGATTCTTTTCATTTCGTTTCTAATCGATTCTCTTCGATTCATTTCGTTTCGATTCGTTTCGATTCTATTCGATTTTTTCGATTCTATTCTATTCGATTCATTTTGAATCATTTCGATTTGATTCTGTTCGAGTGGTTTCTATTACATTCTTTTCGATTTGATTCAATTCGATTCGAGTCTTTTTGATTCGAGTCTTTTCGACTCGATTCAATTCAATACGATTCTTTTAGATTTGATTCGATTCGATTGTTTTCGTTTCGATTCGACTTTTTTTGATTCGATTCTTTTCGATTCGATTGTTTTCAGTTCGATTGATTCGATTCTTTACAATTCTATGCTATTCAAAGCGATTCTTTTGTATTTGATTCGATTCGATTGTTTTCTTTTTGATTCGGTTCGATTCGTTTCTTTTCGATTCGATTCAATTCTTTTCGATTCGATTCTTTTCGATTCGATTTGATTCTTTTCGATTCTATTCTATTACTTTCTATTCCATTCGAATCGATTCGTTTTGATTGAATTCGATTCTTTTCGATTCGATTCAATTAGATTCTTTTCGATTGGATTCAATTTGTTTCGATTCGAATCAATTTGGTTCTTTTCGATTGGATTCCATTCGATTCTTTTCGATTTGATTCAATTCGATTCTTTTCGATTCTATTCATTTCGATTATTTTCGTTGAGATTAGATTCTTTTCGATTTGATTTTTTTCGGTTCGAGTCGATTCATTTCGCTTATTTTGGTTAGGATCAATTCAATTCGATTCTTTTTGATTTGATTTGTTTCTATTCGATTTCTTTCGATTCTATTCTATTGTATTCTTTTCGATTCCATTCCGTTCAACCCGATTCTTTTCGATTCGATTCGATTGTTTTGGATTTGATTCCATTCTTTCGATTCTATTTGATATGATTCTTTTCGATTCGATTTGATACGATACTTTTCATTTTGATTCGAATCGATTCTCTTCGGTTCGATTCGTTTTGATTCTTTTCGATTCAATTCTATTCGAATTTTTTCGATTTGATTCGATTCGATTCTTTTAGATTCTACTTGATTTGTTTCTTTTCGATTCGTTTTGATTCGATTCTTTTTGATTCATGTCGATTCGATTCGATTCTTTTGTTTCGATTCGATTCTTTTCAATTCGAATCTTTTCGTTACATGGAATTCGATTCTTTTCGATTTGACTCGATCCCGGGTCTCCAGGATCGCGCCCTGGGCCAAAGGCAGGCGCTAAACCGCAGCGCCACCCAGGGATCCCTCAATTCGATTCTTTTTTATTCGAATCTATTCGATTCTTTTTGATTCTATTCGATTTTTTTCGATTTGATTCGATTAGTTCCTTTTTGATTCAATTCAATTCATTTCTTTTGATTCAATTCAATTCGATTCTTTTGGATTCGATTCGATTCTTTTGGATTCGATTCTTTTGGATTCGAATCGAGTAGATTCTTTCCATTTCGATCGGATTCATTTCAATTCGATTCTTTTCGAATCGAATATTTTCGAATCAATTCGATACTTTTTGATTCGATTCGATTCTTTTCGTGTCGATTTGATTCTTTTCGATTTGATTCTTTTCTATTTGAATCGATTCGATTCTTTTCATTTCGATTCGATTTCATTCAATTCGATTCTTTTCGATCAATTCAATTTGATTGTTTTCGATTTGATTCGATTCGATTCTTTTCTATTCTATTCAATTCGATTAGTTTCCATTCGATGATGCAATTGGATTCTTTTCGATTCGAGTCGATACGATACGATTCTTTTTGATTAGATACAATTCGATTCTTTTCGATTCGATTCGATTCTTTTCGATTCGATTCGACTCGATTTCATGCTTTTTGATTCGATTCGACTAGAATTTAATCGACTGATTCAATTTGATTCTTTTCTTTTCGGTTCGATTCTTTTCTATTCGATTTTTTTCTATTCAATTCGATTCTTTCAATTCGATTCGATTCGATTCTTGTTTCAAATCGATTCGTTTCAATTCGAGTCTTTTCAGTTCGATTCTTTGCGATTCGATTCGATTTGATATTTTTAATTCGATTCGAGTCTTTTCGATTCGATTCGATTCTTTTCAATTCGATTCTTTTCGATTCGAGTCTTTTTGATTCGATTCATTTCGATTCGATTCGATTCTTTTCAATTCGATTTGATGCTTTTCCATTTGATCTGATTTGTTTCATTTCGATTCTTTTCGATTCAATTCGATTCTTTTCGATTCCATTAAATTTGATTCGATTCTTTTCTTTTCGATTGGATTCTTTTCGATTTGATTCCATTCAGTTCGATTCTTTTCGATTCGATTGGATTCTTTTCGATTTGATTCCATTCTTTCGATTCGATTTGATTTGATTCTTTTCGATTCGATTCAATACGATTCTTTTCATTTCGTTTCTAATCGATTCTCTTCGATTCATTTCGTTTCGATTCGTTTCGATTCTATTCGATTTTTTTCGATTCTATTCTATTCGATTCATTTTGAATCATTTCGATTTGATTCTGTTCGAGTGATTACTATTACATTCTTTTCGATTTGATTCAATTCGATTCGAGTCTTTTTGATTCGAGTCTTTTCGACTCGATTCAATTCAATACGATTCTTTTAGATTCGATTCGATTCGATTGTTTTCGTTTCGATTCGACTTTTTTTGATTCGATTCTTTTCGATTCGATTGTTTTCAGTTCGATTGATTCGATTCTTTACAATTCTATGCTATTCAAAGCGATTCTTTTGTATTTGATTCGATTCGATTGTTTTCTTTTTGATTCGGTTCGATTCGTTTCTTTTCGATTCGATTCAATTCTTTTCGATTCGATTCTTTTCGATTCGATTTGATTCTTTTCGATTCTATTCTATTACTTTCTATTCCATTCGAATCGATTCGTTTTGATTGAATTCGATTCTTTTCGATTCGATTCAATTAGATTCTTTTCGATTGGATTCAATTTGTTTCGATTCGAATCAATTTGGTTCTTTTCGATTGGATTCCATTCGATTCTTTTCGATTTGATTCACTTCGATTCTTTTCGATTCTATTCATTTCGATGATTTTCGTTGAGATTAGATTCTTTTCGATTTGATTTTTTTCGGTTCGAGTCGATTCATTTCGCTTATTTTGGTTAGGATCAATTCAATTCGATTCTTTTTGATTTGATTTGTTTCTATTCGATTTCTTTCGATTCTATTCTATTGTATTCTTTTCGATTCCATTCCGTTCAATTCGATTCTTTTCGATTCGATTCGATTGTTTTGGATTTGATTCCATTCTTTCGATTCTATTTGATATGATTCTTTTCGATTCGATTTGATACGATACTTTTCATTTTGATTCGAATCGATTCTCTTCGGTTCGATTCGTTTTGATTCTTTTCGATTCAATTCTATTCGAATTTTTTCGATTTGATTCGATTCGATTCTTTTAGATTCTACTTGATTTGTTTCTTTTCGATTCGTTTTGATTCGATTCTTTTTGATTCATGTCGATTCGATTCGATTCTTTTGTTTCGATTCGATTCTTTTCAATTCGAATCTTTTCGTTACATGGAATTCGATTCTTTTCGATTTGACTCGATCCCGGGTCTCCAGGATCGCGCCCTGGGCCAAAGGCAGGCGCTAAACCGCAGCGCCACCCAGGGATCCCTCAATTCGATTCTTTTTTATTCGAATCTATTCGATTCTTTTTGATTCTATTCGATTTTTTTCGATTTGATTCGATTAGTTCCTTTTTGATTCAATTCAATTCATTTCTTTTGATTCAATTCAATTCGATTCTTTTGGATTCGATTCGATTCTTTTGGATTCGATTCTTTTGGATTCGAATCGAGTAGATTCTTTCCATTTCGATCGGATTCATTTCAATTCGATTCTTTTCGAATCGAATATTTTCGAATCAATTCGATACTTTTTGATTCGATTCGATTCTTTTCGTGTCGATTTGATTCTTTTCGATTCGATTCTTTTCTATTTGAATCGATTCGATTCTTTTCATTTCGATTCGATTTCATTCAATTCGATTCTTTTCGATCAATTCAATTTGTTTTCGATTTGATTCGATTCGATTCTTTTCTATTCTATTCAATTCGATTAGTTTCCATTCGATGATGCAATTGGATTCTTTTCGATTCGAGTCGATACGATACGATTGTTTTTGATTAGATACAATTCGATTCTTTTCGATTCGATTCGATTCTTTTCGATTCGATTCGACTCGATTTCATGCTTTTTGATTCGATTCGACTAGAATTTAATCGACTGATTCAATTTGATTCTTTTCTTTTCGGTTCGATTCTTTCCTATTCGATTTTTTTCTATTCAATTCGATTCTTTCAATTCGATTCGATTCGATTCTTGTCGTTTCAAATCGATTCGTTTCAATTCGAGTCTTTTCAGTTCGATTCTTTGCGATTCGATTCGATTTGATATTTTTAATTCGATTCGAGTCTTTTCGATTCGATTCGATTCTTTTCAATTCGATTCTTTTCGATTCGAGTCTTTTTGATTCGATTCATTTCGATTCGATTCGATTCTTTTCAATTCGATTTGATGCTTTTCCATTTGATCTGATTTGTTTCATTTCGATTCTTTTCGATTCAATTCGATTCTTTTCGATTCCATTAAATTTGATTCGATTCTTTTCTTTTCGATTGGATTCTTTTCGATTTGATTCCATTCAGTTCGATTCTTTTCGATTCGATTGGATTCTTTTCGATTTGATTCAATTCTTTCGATTCGATTTGATTTGATTCTTTTCGATTCGATTCAATACGATTCTTTTCATTTCGTTTCTAATCGATTCTCTTCGATTCATTTCGTTTCGATTCGTTTCGATTCTATTCGATTTTTTTCGATTCTATTCTATTCGATTCATTTTGAATCATTTCGATTTGATTCTGTTCGAGTGGTTTCTATTAGATTCTTTTCGATTTGATTCAATTCGATTCGAGTCTTTTTGATTCGAGTCTTTTCGACTCGATTCAATTCAATACGATTCTTTTAGATTCGATTCGATTCGATTTTTTTCGTTTCGATTCGACTTTTTTTGATTCGATTCTTTTCGATTCGATTGTTTTCAGTTCGATTGATTCGATTCTTTACAATTCTATGCTATTCAAAGCGATTCTTTTGTATTTGATTCGATTCGATTGTTTTCTTTTTGATTCGGTTCGATTCGTTTCTTTTCGATTCGATTCAATTCTTTTCGATTCGATTCTTTTCGATTCGATTTGATTCTTTTCGATTCTATTCTATTACTTTCTATTCCATTCGAATCGATTCGTTTTGATTGAATTCGATTCTTTTCGATTCGATTCAATTAGATTCTTTTCGATTGGATTCAATTTGTTTCGATTCGAATCAATTTGGTTCTTTTCGATTGGATTCCATTCGATTCTTTTCGATTTGATTCAATTCGATTCTTTTCGATTCTATTCATTTCGATTATTTTCGTTGAGATTAGATTCTTTTCGATTAGATACAATTCGATTCTTTTCGATTCGATTCGATTCTTTTCGATTCGATTCGACTCGATTTCATGCTTTTTGATTCGATTCGACTAGAATTTAATCGACTGATTCAATTTGATTCTTTTCTTTTCGGTTCGATTCTTTTCTATTCGATTTTTTTCTATTCAATTCGATTCTTTCAATTCGATTCGATTCGATTCTTGTCGTTTCAAATCGATTCGTTTCAATTCGAGTCTTTTCAGTTCGATTCTTTGCGATTCGATTCGATTTGATATTTTTAATTCGATTCGAGTCTTTTCGATTCGATTCGATTCTTTTCAATTCGATTCTTTTCGATTCGAGTCTTTTTGATTCGATTCATTTCGATTCGATTCGATTCTTTTCAATTCGATTTGATGCTTTTCCATTTGATCTGATTTGTTTCATTTCGATTCTTTTCGATTCAATTCGATTCTTTTCGATTCCATTAAATTTGATTCGATTCTTTTCTTTTCGATTGGATTCTTTTCGATTTGATTCCATTCAGTTCGATTCTTTTCGATTCGATTGGATTCTTTTCGATTTGATTCAATTCTTTCGATTCGATTTGATTTGATTCTTTTCGATTCGATTCAATACGATTCTTTTCATTTCGTTTCTAATCGATTCTCTTCGATTCATTTCGTTTCGATTCGTTTCGATTCTATTCGATTTTTTCGATTCTATTCTATTCGATTCATTTTGAATCATTTCGATTTGATTCTGTTCGAGTGGTTTCTATTACATTCTTTTCGATTTGATTCAATTCGATTCGAGTCTTTTTGATTCGAGTCTTTTCGACTCGATTCAATTCAATACGATTCTTTTAGATTTGATTCGATTCGATTGTTTTCGTTTCGATTCGACTTTTTTTGATTCGATTCTTTTCGATTCGATTGTTTTCAGTTCGATTGATTCGATTCTTTACAATTCTATGCTATTCAAAGCGATTCTTTTGTATTTGATTCGATTCGATTGTTTTCTTTTTGATTCGGTTCGATTCGTTTCTTTTCGATTCGATTCAATTCTTTTCGATTCGATTCTTTTCGATTCGATTTGATTCTTTTCGATTCTATTCTATTACTTTCTATTCCATTCGAATCGATTCGTTTTGATTGAATTCGATTCTTTTCGATTCGATTCAATTAGATTCTTTTCGATTGGATTCAATTTGTTTCGATTCGAATCAATTTGGTTCTTTTCGATTGGATTCCATTCGATTCTTTTCGATTTGATTCAATTCGATTCTTTTCGATTCTATTCATTTCGATGATTTTCGTTGAGATTAGATTCTTTTCGATTTGAGTTTTTTCGGTTCGAGTCGATTCATTTCGCTTATTTTGGTTAGGATCAATTCAATTCGATTCTTTTTGATTTGATTTGTTTCTATTCGATTTCTTTCGATTCTATTCTATTGTATTCTTTTCGATTCCATTCCGTTCAATTCGATTCTTTTCGATTCGATTCGATTGTTTTGGATTTGATTCCATTCTTTCGATTCTATTTGATATGATTCTTTTCGATTCGATTTGATACGATACTTTTCATTTTGATTCGAATCGATTCTCTTCGGTTCGATTCGTTTTGATTCTTTTCGATTCAATTCTATTCGAATTTTTTCGATTTGATTCGATTCGATTCTTTTAGATTCTACTTGATTTGTTTCTTTTCGATTCGTTTTGATTCGATTCTTTTTGATTCATGTCGATTCGATTCGATTCTTTTGTTTCGATTCGATTCTTTTCAATTCGAATCTTTTCGTTACATGGAATTCGATTCTTTTCGATTTGACTCGATCCCGGGTCTCCAGGATCGCTCCCTGGGCCAAAGGCAGGCGCTAAACCGCAGCGCCACCCAGGGATCCCTCAATTCGATTCTTTTTTATTCGAATCTATTCGATTCTTTTTGATTCTATTCGATTTTTTTCGATTTGATTCGATTAGTTCCTTTTTGATTCAATTCAATTCATTTCTTTTGATTCAATTCAATTCGATTCTTTTGGATTCGATTCGATTCTTTTGGATTCGATTCTTTTGGATTCGAATCGAGTAGATTCTTTCCATTTCGATCGGATTCATTTCAATTCGATTCTTTTCGAATCGAATATTTTCGAATCAATTCGATACTTTTTGATTCGATTCGATTCTTTTCGTGTCGATTTGATTCTTTTCGATTTGATTCTTTTCTATTTGAATCGATTCGATTCTTTTCATTTCGATTCGATTTCATTCAATTCGATTCTTTTCGATCAATTCAATTTGATTGTTTTCGATTTGATTCGATTCGATTCTTTTCTATTCTATTCAATTCGATTAGTTTCCATTCGATGATGCAATTGGATTCTTTTCGATTCGAGTCGATACGATACGATTCTTTTTGATTAGATACAATTCGATTCTTTTCGATTCGATTCGATTCTTTTCGATTCGATTCGACTCGATTTCATGCTTTTTGATTCGATTCGACTAGAATTTAATCGACTGATTCAATTTGATTCTTTTCTTTTCGGTTCGATTCTTTTCTATTCGATTTTTTTCTATTCAATTCGATTCTTTCAATTCGATTCGATTCGATTCTTGTTTCAAATCGATTCGTTTCAATTCGAGTCTTTTCAGTTCGATTCTTTGCGATTCGATTCGATTTGATATTTTTAATTCGATTCGAGTCTTTTCGATTCGATTCGATTCTTTTCAATTCGATTCTTTTCGATTCGAGTCTTTTTGATTCGATTCATTTCGATTCGATTCGATTCTTTTCAATTCGATTTGATGCTTTTCCATTTGATCTGATTTGTTTCATTTCGATTCTTTTCGATTCAATTCGATTCTTTTCGATTCCATTAAATTTGATTCGATTCTTTTCTTTTCGATTGGATTCTTTTCGATTTGATTCCATTCAGTTCGATTCTTTTCGATTCGATTGGATTCTTTTCGATTTGATTCCATTCTTTCGATTCGATTTGATTTGATTCTTTTCGATTCGATTCAATACGATTCTTTTCATTTCGTTTCTAATCGATTCTCTTCGATTCATTTCGTTTCGATTCGTTTCGATTCTATTCGATTTTTTTCGATTCTATTCTATTCGATTCATTTTGAATCATTTCGATTTGATTCTGTTCGAGTGATTACTATTACATTCTTTTCGATTTGATTCAATTCGATTCGAGTCTTTTTGATTCGAGTCTTTTCGACTCGATTCAATTCAATACGATTCTTTTAGATTCGATTCGATTCGATTGTTTTCGTTTCGATTCGACTTTTTTTGATTCGATTCTTTTCGATTCGATTGTTTTCAGTTCGATTGATTCGATTCTTTACAATTCTATGCTATTCAAAGCGATTCTTTTGTATTTGATTCGATTCGATTGTTTTCTTTTTGATTCGGTTCGATTCGTTTCTTTTCGATTCGATTCAATTCTTTTCGATTCGATTCTTTTCGATTCGATTTGATTCTTTTCGATTCTATTCTATTACTTTCTATTCCATTCGAATCGATTCGTTTTGATTGAATTCGATTCTTTTCGATTCGATTCAATTAGATTCTTTTCGATTGGATTCAATTTGTTTCGATTCGAATCAATTTGGTTCTTTTCGATTGGATTCCATTCGATTCTTTTCGATTTGATTCACTTCGATTCTTTTCGATTCTATTCATTTCGATGATTTTCGTTGAGATTAGATTCTTTTCGATTTGATTTTTTTCGGTTCGAGTCGATTCATTTCGCTTATTTTGGTTAGGATCAATTCAATTCGATTCTTTTTGATTTGATTTGTTTCTATTCGATTTCTTTCGATTCTATTCTATTGTATTCTTTTCGATTCCATTCCGTTCAATTCGATTCTTTTCGATTCGATTCGATTGTTTTGGATTTGATTCCATTCTTTCGATTCTATTTGATATGATTCTTTTCGATTCGATTTGATACGATACTTTTCATTTTGATTCGAATCGATTCTCTTCGGTTCGATTCGTTTTGATTCTTTTCGATTCAATTCTATTCGAATTTTTTCGATTTGATTCGATTCGATTCTTTTAGATTCTACTTGATTTGTTTCTTTTCGATTCGTTTTGATTCGATTCTTTTTGATTCATGTCGATTCGATTCGATTCTTTTGTTTCGATTCGATTCTTTTCAATTCGAATCTTTTCGTTACATGGAATTCGATTCTTTTCGATTTGACTCGATCCCGGGTCTCCAGGATCGCGCCCTGGGCCAAAGGCAGGCGCTAAACCGCAGCGCCACCCAGGGATCCCTCAATTCGATTCTTTTTTATTCGAATCTATTCGATTCTTTTTGATTCTATTCGATTTTTTTCGATTTGATTCGATTAGTTCCTTTTTGATTCAATTCAATTCATTTCTTTTGATTCAATTCAATTCGATTCTTTTGGATTCGATTCGATTCTTTTGGATTCGATTCTTTTGGATTCGAATCGAGTAGATTCTTTCCATTTCGATCGGATTCATTTCAATTCGATTCTTTTCGAATCGAATATTTTCGAATCAATTCGATACTTTTTGATTCGATTCGATTGTTTTCGTGTCGATTTGATTCTTTTCAATTCGATTCTTTTCTATTTGAATCGATTCGATTCTTTTCATTTCGATTCGATTTCATTCAATTCGATTCTTTTCGATCAATTCAATTTGTTTTCGATTTGATTCGATTCGATTCTTTTCTATTCTATTCAATTCGATTAGTTTCCATTCGATGATGCAATTGGATTCTTTTCGATTCGAGTCGATACGATACGATTGTTTTTGATTAGATACAATTCGATTCTTTTCGATTCGATTCGATTCTTTTCGATTCGATTCGACTCGATTTCATGCTTTTTGATTCGATTCGACTAGAATTTAATCGACTGATTCAATTTGATTCTTTTCTTTTCGGTTCGATTCTTTCCTATTCGATTTTTTTCTATTCAATTCGATTCTTTCAATTCGATTCGATTCGATTCTTGTCGTTTCAAATCGATTCGTTTCAATTCGAGTCTTTTCAGTTCGATTCTTTGCGATTCGATTCGATTTGATAGTTTTAATTCGATTCGAGTCTTTTCGATTCGATTCGATTCTTTTCAATTCGATTCTTTTCGATTCGAGTCTTTTTGATTCGATTCATTTCGATTCGATTCGATTCTTTTCAATTCGATTTGATGCTTTTCCATTTGATCTGATTTGTTTCATTTCGATTCTTTTCGATTCAATTCGATTCTTTTCGATTCCATTAAATTTGATTCGATTCTTTTCTTTTCGATTGGATTCTTTTCGATTTGATTCCATTCAGTTCGATTCTTTTCGATTCGATTGGATTCTTTTCGATTTGATTCAATTCTTTCGATTCGATTTGATTTGATTCTTTTCGATTCGATTCAATACGATTCTTTTCATTTCGTTTCTAATCGATTCTCTTCGATTCATTTCGTTTCGATTCGTTTCGATTCTATTCGATTTTTTTCGATTCTATTCTATTCGATTCATTTTGAATCATTTCGATTTGATTCTGTTCGAGTGGTTACTATTACATTCTTTTCGATTTGATTCAATTCGATTCGAGTCTTTTTGATTCGAGTCTTTTCGACTCGATTCAATTCAATACGATTCTTTTAGATTCGATTCGATTCGATTGTTTTCGTTTCGATTCGACTTTTTTTGATTCGATTCTTTTCGATTCGATTGTTTTCAGTTCGATTGATTCGATTCTTTTCAATTCTATGCTATTCAAAGCGATTCCTTTGTATTTGATTCGATTCGATTGTTTTCTTTTTGATTCGGTTCGATTCGTTTCTTTTCGATTCGATTCAATTCTTTTCGATTCGATTCTTTTCGATTCGATTTGATTCTTTTCGATTCTATTCTATTACTTTCTATTCCATTCGAATCGATTCGTTTTGATTGAATTCGATTCTTTTCGATTCGATTCAATTAGATTCTTTTCGATTGGATTCAATTTGTTTCGATTCGAATCAATTTGGTTCTTTTCGATTGGATTCCATTCGATTCTTTTCGATTTGATTCACTTCGATTCTTTTCGATTCTATTCATTTCGATTATTTTCGTTGAGATTAGATTCTTTTCGATTTGATTTTTTTCGTTTCGAGTCGATTCATTTCGCTTATTTTGGTTAGGATCAATTCAATTCGATTCTTTTTGATTTGATTTGTTTCTATTCGATTTCTTTCGATTCTATTCTATTGTATTCTTTTCGATTCCATTCCGTTCAATTCGATTCTTTTCGATTCGATTCGATTATTTTGGATTTGATTCCATTCTTTCGATTCTATTTGATATGATTCTTTTCGATTCGATTTGATACGATACTTTTCATTTTGATTCGAATCGATTCTATTCGGTTCGATTCGTTTTGATTCTTTTCGATTCAATTCTATTCGAATTTTTTCGATTTGATTCGATTCGATTCTTTTAGATTCTACTTGATTTGTTTCTTTTCGATTCGTTTTGATTCGATTCTTTTTGATTCATGTCGATTCGATTCGATTCTTTTGTTTCGATTCGATTCTTTTCAATTCGAATCTTTTCGTTACATGGAATTCGATTCTTTTCGATTTGACTCGATCCCGGGTCTCCAGGATCGCGCCCTGGGCCAAAGGCAGGCGCTAAACCGCAGCGCCACCCAGGGATCCCTCAATTCGATTCTTTTTTATTCGAATCTATTCGATTCTTTTTGATTCTATTCGATTTTATTCGATTTGATTCGATTAGTTCCTTTTTGATTCAATTCAATTCATTTCTTTTGATTCAATTCAATTCGATTCTTTTGGATTCGATTCGATTCTTTTGGATTCGATTCTTTTGGATTCGAATCGAGTAGATTCTTTCCATTTCGATCGGATTCATTTCAATTCGATTCTTTTCGAATCGAATATTTTCGAATCAATTCGATACTTTTTGATTCGATTCGATTCTTTTCGTGTCGATTTGATTCTTTTCGATTTGATTCTTTTCTATTTGAATCGATTCGATTCTTTTCATTTCGATTCGATTTCATTCAATTCGATTCTTTTCGATCAATTCAATTTGATTGTTTTCGATTTGATTCGATTCGATTCTTTTCTATTCTATTCAATTCGATTAGTTTCCATTCGATGATGCAATTGGATTCTTTTCGATTCGAGTCGATACGATACGATTGTTTTTGATTAGATACAATTCGATTCTTTTCGATTCGATTCGATTCTTTTCGATTCGATTCGACTCGATTTCATGCTTTTTGATTCGATTCGACTAGAATTTAATCGACTGATTCAATTTGATTCTTTTCTTTTCGGTTCGATTCTTTCCTATTCGATTTTTTTCTATTCAATTCGATTCTTTCAATTCGATTCGATTCGATTCTTGTCGTTTCAAATCGATTCGTTTCAATTCGAGTCTTTTCAGTTCGATTCTTTGCGATTCGATTCGATTTGATATTTTTAATTCGATTCGAGTCTTTTCGATTCGATTCGATTCTTTTCAATTCGATTCTTTTCGATTCGAGTCTTTTTGATTCGATTCATTTCGATTCGATTCGATTCTTTTCAATTCGATTTGATGCTTTTCCATTTGATCTGATTTGTTTCATTTCGATTCTTTTCGATTCAATTCGATTCTTTTCGATTCCATTAAATTTGATTCGATTCTTTTCTTTTCGATTGGATTCTTTTCGATTTGATTCCATTCAGTTCGATTCTTTTCGATTCGATTGGATTCTTTTCGATTTGATTCAATTCTTTCGATTCGATTTGATTTGATTCTTTTCGATTCGATTCAATACGATTCTTTTCATTTCGTTTCTAATCGATTCTCTTCGATTCATTTCGTTTCGATTCGTTTCGATTCTATTCGATTTTTTTCGATTCTATTCTATTCGATTCATTTTGAATCATTTCGATTTGATTCTGTTCGAGTGGTTACTATTACATTCTTTTCGATTTGATTCAATTCGATTCGAGTCTTTTTGATTCGAGTCTTTTCGACTCGATTCAATTTAATACGATTCTTTTAGATTCGATTCGATTCGATTGTTTTCGTTTCGATTCGACTTTTTTTGATTCGATTCTTTTCGATTCGATTGTTTTCAGTTCGATTGATTCGATTCTTTACAATTCTATGCTATTCAAAGCGATTCTTTTGTATTTGATTCGATTCGATTGTTTTCTTTTTGATTCGGTTCGATTCGTTTCTTTTCGATTCGATTCAATTCTTTTCGATTCGATTCTTTTCGATTCGATTTGATTCTTTTCGATTCTATTCTATTACTTTCTATTCCATTCGAATCGATTCGTTTTGATTGAATTCGATTCTTTTCGATTCGATTCAATTAGATTCTTTTCGATTGGATTCAATTTGTTTCGATTCGAATCAATTTGGTTCTTTTCGATTGGATTCCATTCGATTCTTTTCGATTTGATTCAATTCGATTCTTTTCGATTCTATTCATTTCGATGATTTTCGTTGAGATTAGATTCTTTTCGATTTGATTTTTTTCGGTTCGAGTCGATTCATTTCGCTTATTTTGGTTAGGATCAATTCAATTTGATTCTTTTTGATTTGATTTGTTTCTATTCGATTTCTTTCGATTCTATTCTATTGTATTCTTTTCGATTCCATTCCGTTCAATTCGATTCTTTTCGATTCGATTCGATTGTTTTGGATTTGATTCCATTCTTTCGATTCTATTTGATATGATTCTTTTCGATTCGATTTGATACGATACTTTTCATTTTGATTCGAATCGATTCTCTTCGGTTCGATTCGTTTTGATTCTTTTCGATTCAATTCTATTCGAATTTTTTCGATTTGATTCGATTCGATTCTTTTAGATTCTACTTGATTTGTTTCTTTTCGATTCGTTTTGATTCGATTCTTTTTGATTCATGTCGATTCGATTCGATTCTTTTGTTTCGATTCGATTCTTTTCAATTCGAATCTTTTCGTTACATGGAATTCGATTCTTTTCGATTTGACTCGATCCCGGGTCTCCAGGATCGCGCCCTGGGCCAAAGGCAGGCGCTAAACCGCAGCGCCACCCAGGGATCCCTCAATTCGATTCTTTTTTATTCGAATCTATTCGATTCTTTTTGATTCTATTCGATTTTTTTCGATTTGATTCGATTAGTTCCTTTTTGATTCAATTCAATTCATTTCTTTTGATTCAATTCAATTCGATTCTTTTGGATTCGATTCGATTCTTTTGGATTCGATTCTTTTGGATTCGAATCGAGTAGATTCTTTCCATTTCGATCGGATTCATTTCAATTCGATTCTTTTCGAATCGAATATTTTCGAATCAATTCGATACTTTTTGATTCGATTCGATTCTTTTCGTGTCGATTTGATTCTTTTCGATTCGATTCTTTTCTATTTGAATCGATTCGATTCTTTTCATTTCGATTCGATTTCATTCAATTCGATTCTTTTCGATCAATTCAATTTGTTTTCGATTTGATTCGATTCGATTCTTTTCTATTCTATTCAATTCGATTAGTTTCCATTCGATGATGCAATTGGATTCTTTTCGATTCGAGTCGATACGATACGATTGTTTTTGATTAGATACAATTCGATTCTTTTCGATTCGATTCGATTCTTTTCGATTCGATTCGACTCGATTTCATGCTTTTTGATTCGATTCGACTAGAATTTAATCGACTGATTCAATTTGATTCTTTTCTTTTCGGTTCGATTCTTTCCTATTCGATTTTTTTCTATTCAATTCGATTCTTTCAATTCGATTCGATTCGATTCTTGTCGTTTCAAATCGATTCGTTTCAATTCGAGTCTTTTCAGTTCGATTCTTTGCGATTCGATTCGATTTGATAGTTTTAATTCGATTCGAGTCTTTTCGATTCGATTCGATTCTTTTCAATTCGATTCTTTTCGATTCGAGTCTTTTTGATTCGATTCATTTCGATTCGATTCGATTCTTTTCAATTCGATTTGATGCTTTTCCATTTGATCTGATTTGTTTCATTTCGATTCTTTTCGATTCAATTCGATTCTTTTCGATTCCATTAAATTTGATTCGATTCTTTTCTTTTCGATTGGATTCTTTTCGATTTGATTCCATTCAGTTCGATTCTTTTCGATTCGATTGGATTCTTTTCGATTTGATTCAATTCTTTCGATTCGATTTGATTTGATTCTTTTCGATTCGATTCAATACGATTCTTTTCATTTCGTTTCTAATCGATTCTCTTCGATTCATTTCGTTTCGATTCGTTTCGATTCTATTCGATTTTTTTCGATTCTATTCTATTCGATTCATTTTGAATCATTTCGATTTGATTCTGTTCGAGTGGTTTCTATTAGATTCTTTTCGATTTGATTCAATTCGATTCGAGTCTTTTTGATTCGAGTCTTTTCGACTCGATTCAATTCAATACGATTCTTTTAGATTCGATTCGATTCGATTTTTTTCGTTTCGATTCGACTTTTTTTGATTCGATTCTTTTCGATTCGATTGTTTTCAGTTCGATTGATTCGATTCTTTACAATTCTATGCTATTCAAAGCGATTCTTTTGTATTTGATTCGATTCGATTGTTTTCTTTTTGATTCGGTTCGATTCGTTTCTTTTCGATTCGATTCAATTCTTTTCGATTCGATTCTTTTCGATTCGATTTGATTCTTTTCGATTCTATTCTATTACTTTCTATTCCATTCGAATCGATTCGTTTTGATTGAATTCGATTCTTTTCGATTCGATTCAATTAGATTCTTTTCGATTGGATTCAATTTGTTTCGATTCGAATCAATTTGGTTCTTTTCGATTGGATTCCATTCGATTCTTTTCGATTTGATTCAATTCGATTCTTTTCGATTCTATTCATTTCGATTATTTTCGTTGAGATTAGATTCTTTTCGATTAGATACAATTCGATTCTTTTCTATTCGATTCGATTCTTTTCGATTCGATTCGACTCGATTTCATGCTTTTTGATTCGATTCGACTAGAATTTAATCGACTGATTCAATTTGATTCTTTTCTTTTCGGTTCGATTCTTTTCTATTCGATTTTTTTCTATTCAATTCGATTCTTTCAATTCGATTCGATTCGATTCTTGTCGTTTCAAATCGATTCGTTTCAATTCGAGTCTTTTCAGTTCGAATCTTTGCGATTCGATTCGATTTGATATTTTTAATTCGATTCGAGTCTTTTCGATTCGATTCGATTCTTTTCAATTCGATTCTTTTCGATTCGAGTCTTTTTGATTCGATTCATTTCGATTCGATTCGATTCTTTTCAATTCGATTTGATGCTTTTCCATTTGATCTGATTTGTTTCATTTCGATTCTTTTCGATTCAATTCGATTCTTTTCGATTCCATTAAATTTGATTCGATTCTTTTCTTTTCGATTGGATTCTTTTCGATTTGATTCCATTCAGTTCGATTCTTTTCGATTCGATTGGATTCTTTTCGATTTGATTCAATTCTTTCGATTCGATTTGATTTGATTCTTTTCGATTCGATTCAATACGATTCTTTTCATTTCGTTTCTAATCGATTCTCTTCGATTCATTTCGTTTCGATTCGTTTCGATTCTATTCGATTTTTTCGATTCTATTCTATTCGATTCATTTTGAATCATTTCGATTTGATTCTGTTCGAGTGGTTTCTATTACATTCTTTTCGATTTGATTCAATTCGATTCGAGTCTTTTTGATTCGAGTCTTTTCGACTCGATTCAATTCAATACGATTCTTTTAGATTCGATTCGATTCGATTGTTTTCGTTTCGATTCGACTTTTTTTGATTCGATTCTTTTCGATTCGATTGTTTTCAGTTCGATTGATTCGATTCTTTACAATTCTATGCTATTCAAAGCGATTCTTTTGTATTTGATTCGATTCGATTGTTTTCTTTTTGATTCGGTTCGATTCGTTTCTTTTCGATTCGATTCAATTCTTTTCGATTCGATTCTTTTCGATTCGATTTCATTCTTTTCGATTCTATTCTATTACTTTCTATTCCATTCGAATCGATTCGTTTTGATTGAATTCGATTCTTTTCGATTCGATTCAATTAGATTCTTTTCGATTGGATTCAATTTGTTTCGATTCGAATCAATTTGGTTCTTTTCGATTGGATTCCATTCGATTCTTTTCGATTTGATTCAATTCGATTCTTTTCGATTCTATTCATTTCGATTATTTTCGTTGAGATTAGATTCTTTTCGATTTGATTTTTTTCGGTTCGAGTCGATTCATTTCGCTTATTTTGGTTAGGATCAATTCAATTCGATTCTTTTTGATTTGATTTGTTTCTATTCGATTTCTTTCGATTCTATTCTATTGTATTCTTTTCGATTCTATTCCATTCAACCCGATTCTTTTCGATTCGATTCGATTGTTTTGGATTTGATTCCATTATTTCGATTCTATTTGATATGATTCTTTTCGATTCGATTTGATACGATACTTTTCATTTTGATTCGAATCGATTCTCTTCGGTTCGATTCGTTTTGATTCTTTTCGATTCAATTCTATTCGAATTTTTTCGATTTGATTCGATTCGATTCTTTTAGATTCTACTTGATTTGTTTCTTTTCGATTCGTTTTGATTCGATTCTTTTTGATTCATGTCGATTCGATTCGATTCTTTTGTTTCGATTCGATTCTTTTCAATTCGAATCTTTTCGTTACATGGAATTCGATTCTTTTCGATTTGACTCGATCCCGGGTCTCCAGGATCGCGCCCTGGGCCAAAGGCAGGCGCTAAACCGCAGCGCCACCCAGGGATCCCTCAATTCGATTCTTTTTTATTCGAATCTATTCGATTCTTTTTGATTCTATTCGATTTTTTTCGATTTGATTCGATTAGTTCCTTTTTGATTCAATTCAATTCATTTCTTTTGATTCAATTCAATTCGATTCTTTTGGATTCGATTCGATTCTTTTGGATTCGATTCTTTTGGATTCGAATCGAGTAGATTCTTTCCATTTCGATCGGATTCATTTCAATTCGATTCTTTTCGAATCGAATATTTTCGAATCAATTCGATACTTTTTGATTCGATTCGATTCTTTTCGTGTCGATTTGATTCTTTTCGATTTGATTCTTTTCTATTTGAATCGATTCGATTCTTTTCATTTCGATTCGATTTCATTCAATTCGATTCTTTTCGATCAATTCAATTTGATTGTTTTCGATTTGATTCGATTCGATTCTTTTCTATTCTATTCAATTCGATTAGTTTCCATTCGATGATGCAATTGGATTCTTTTCGATTCGAGTCGATACGATACGATTCTTTTTGATTAGATACAATTCGATTCTTTTCGATTCGATTCGATTCTTTTCGATTCGATTCGACTCGATTTCATGCTTTTTGATTCGATTCGACTAGAATTTAATCGACTGATTCAATTTGATTCTTTTCTTTTCGGTTCGATTCTTTTCTATTCGATTTTTTTCTATTCAATTCGATTCTTTCAATTCGATTCGATTCGATTCTTGTTTCAAATCGATTCGTTTCAATTCGAGTCTTTTCAGTTCGATTCTTTGCGATTCGATTCGATTTGATATTTTTAATTCGATTCGAGTCTTTTCGATTTGATTCGATTCTTTTCAATTCGATTCTTTTCGATTCGAGTCTTTTTGATTCGATTCATTTCGATTCGATTCGATTCTTTTCAATTCGATTTGATGCTTTTCCATTTGATCTGATTTGTTTCATTTCGATTCTTTTCGATTCAATTCGATTCTTTTCGATTCCATTAAATTTGATTCGATTCTTTTCTTTTCGATTGGATTCTTTTCGATTTGATTCCATTCAGTTCGATTCTTTTCGATTCGATTGGATTCTTTTCGATTTGATTCCATTCTTTCGATTCGATTTGATTTGATTCTTTTCGATTCGATTCAATACGATTCTTTTCATTTCGTTTCTAATCGATTCTCTTCGATTCATTTCGTTTCGATTCGTTTCGATTCTATTCGATTTTTTTCGATTCTATTCTATTCGATTCATTTTGAATCATTTCGATTTGATTCTGTTCGAGTGATTACTATTACATTCTTTTCGATTTGATTCAATTCGATTCGAGTCTTTTTGATTCGAGTCTTTTCGACTCGATTCAATTCAATACGATTCTTTTAGATTCGATTCGATTCGATTGTTTTCGTTTCGATTCGACTTTTTTTGATTCGATTCTTTTCGATTCGATTGTTTTCAGTTCGATTGATTCGATTCTTTACAATTCTATGCTATTAAAAGCGATTCTTTTGTATTTGATTCGATTCGATTGTTTTCTTTTTGATTCGGTTCGATTCGTTTCTTTTCGATTCGATTCAATTCTTTTCGATTCGATTCTTTTCGATTCGATTTGATTCTTTTCGATTCTATTCTATTACTTTCTATTCCATTCGAATCGATTCGTTTTGATTGAATTCGATTCTTTTCGATTCGATTCAATTAGATTCTTTTCGATTGGATTCAATTTGTTTCGATTCGAATCAATTTGGTTCTTTTCGATTGGATTCCATTCGATTCTTTTCGATTTGATTCAATTCGATTCTTTTCGATTCTATTCATTTCGATGATTTTCGTTGAGATTAGATTCTTTTCGATTTGAGTTTTTTCGGTTCGAGTCGATTCATTTCGCTTATTTTGGTTAGGATCAATTCAATTCGATTCTTTTTGATTTGATTTGTTTCTATTCGATTTCTTTCGATTCTATTCTATTGTATTCTTTTCGATTCCATTCCGTTCAATTCGATTCTTTTCGATTCGATTCGATTGTTTTGGATTTGATTCCATTCTTTCGATTCTATTTGATATGATTCTTTTCGATTCGATTTGATACGATACTTTTCATTTTGATTCGAATCGATTCTCTTCGGTTCGATTCGTTTTGATTCTTTTCGATTCAATTCTATTCGAATTTTTTCGATTTGATTCGATTCGATTCTTTTAGATTCTACTTGATTTGTTTCTTTTCGATTCGTTTTGATTCGATTCTTTTTGATTCATGTCGATTCGATTCGATTCTTTTGTTTCGATTCGATTCTTTTCAATTCGAATCTTTTCGTTACATGGAATTCGATTCTTTTCGATTTGACTCGATCCCGGGTCTCCAGGATCGCGCCCTGGGCCAAAGGCAGGCGCTAAACCGCAGCGCCACCCAGGGATCCCTCAATTCGATTCTTTTTTATTCGAATCTATTCGATTCTTTTTGATTCTATTCGATTTTTTTCGATTTGATTCGATTAGTTCCTTTTTGATTCAATTCAATTCATTTCTTTTGATTCAATTCAATTCGATTCTTTTGGATTCGATTCGATTCTTTTGGATTCGATTCTTTTGGATTCGAATCGAGTAGATTCTTTCCATTTCGATCGGATTCATTTCAATTCGATTCTTTTCGAATCGAATATTTTCGAATCAATTCGATACTTTTTGATTCGATTCGATTCTTTTCGTGTCGATTTGATTCTTTTCGATTCGATTCTTTTCTATTTGAATCGATTCGATTCTTTTCATTTCGATTCGATTTCATTCAATTCGATTCTTTTCGATCAATTCAATTTGTTTTCGATTTGATTCGATTCGATTCTTTTCTATTCTATTCAATTAGATTAGTTTCCATTCGATGATGCAATTGGATTCTTTTCGATTCGAGTCGATACGATACGATTGTTTTTGATTAGATACAATTCGATTCTTTTCGATTCGATTCGATTCTTTTCGATTCGATTCGACTCGATTTCATGCTTTTTGATTCGATTCGACTAGAATTTAATCGACTGATTCAATTTGATTCTTTTCTTTTCGGTTCGATTCTTTCCTATTCGATTTTTTTCTATTCAATTCGATTCTTTCAATTCGATTCGATTCGATTCTTGTCGTTTCAAATCGATTCGTTTCAATTCGAGTCTTTTCAGTTCGATTCTTTGCGATTCGATTCGATTTGATATTTTTAATTCGATTCGAGTCTTTTCGATTCGATTCGATTCTTTTCAATTCGATTCTTTTCGATTCGAGTCTTTTTGATTCGATTCATTTCGATTCGATTCGATTCTTTTCAATTCGATTTGATGCTTTTCCATTTGATCTGATTTGTTTCATTTCGATTCTTTTCGATTCAATTCGATTCTTTTCGATTCCATTAAATTTGATTCGATTCTTTTCTTTTCGATTGGATTCTTTTCGATTTGATTCCATTCAGTTCGATTCTTTTCGATTCGATTGGATTCTTTTCGATTTGATTCCATTCTTTCGATTCGATTTGATTTGATTCTTTTCGATTCGATTCAATACGATTCTTTTCATTTCGTTTCTAATCGATTCTCTTCGATTCATTTCGTTTCGATTCGTTTCGATTCTATTCGATTTTTTTCGATTCTATTCTATTCGATTCATTTTGAATCATTTCGATTTGATTCTGTTCGAGTGGTTTCTATTAGATTCTTTTCGATTTGATTCAATTCGATTCGAGTCTTTTTGATTCGAGTCTTTTCGACTCGATTCAATTCAATACGATTCTTTTAGATTCGATTCGATTCGATTGTTTTCGTTTCGATTCGACTTTTTTTGATTCGATTCTTTTCGATTCGATTGTTTTCAGTTCGATTGATTCGATTCTTTACAATTCTATGCTATTCAAAGCGATTCTTTTGTATTTGATTCGATTCGATTGTTTTCTTTTTGATTCGGTTCGATTCGTTTCTTTTCGATTCGATTCAATTCTTTTCGATTCGATTCTTTTCGATTCGATTTGATTCTTTTCGATTCTATTCTATTACTTTCTATTCCATTCGAATCGATTCGTTTTGATTGAATTCGATTCTTTTCGATTCGATTCAATTAGATTCTTTTCGATTGGATTCAATTTGTTTCGATTCGAATCAATTTGGTTCTTTTCGATTGGATTCCATTCGATTCTTTTCGATTTGATTCAATTCGATTCTTTTCGATTCTATTCATTTCGATTATTTTCGTTGAGATTAGATTCTTTTCGATTAGATACAATTCGATTCTTTTCTATTCGATTCGATTCTTTTCGATTCGATTCGACTCGATTTCATGCTTTTTGATTCGATTCGACTAGAATTTAATCGACTGATTCAATTTGATTCTTTTCTTTTCGGTTCGATTCTTTTCTATTCGATTTTTTTCTATTCAATTCGATTCTTTCAATTCGATTCGATTCGATTCTTGTCGTTTCAAATCGATTCGTTTCAATTCGAGTCTTTTCAGTTCGATTCTTTGCGATTCGATTCGATTTGATATTTTTAATTCGATTCGAGTCTTTTCGATTCGATTCGATTCTTTTCAATTCGATTCTTTTCGATTCGAGTCTTTTTGATTCGATTCATTTCGATTCGATTCGATTCTTTTCAATTCGATTTGATGCTTTTCCATTTGATCTGATTTGTTTCATTTCGATTCTTTTCGATTCAATTCGATTCTTTTCGATTCCATTAAATTTGATTCGATTCTTTTCTTTTCGATTGGATTCTTTTCGATTTGATTCCATTCAGTTCGATTCTTTTCGATTCGATTGGATTCTTTTCGATTTGATTCAATTCTTTCGATTCGATTTGATTTGATTCTTTTCGATTCGATTCAATACGATTCTTTTCATTTCGTTTCTAATCGATTCTCTTCGATTCATTTCGTTTCGATTCGTTTCGATTCTATTCGATTTTTTCGATTCTATTCTATTCGATTCATTTTGAATCATTTCGATTTGATTCTGTTCGAGTGGTTTCTATTACATTCTTTTCGATTTGATTCAATTCGATTCGAGTCTTTTTGATTCGAGTCTTTTCGACTCGATTCAATTCAATACGATTCTTTTAGATTCGATTCGATTCGATTGTTTTCGTTTCGATTCGACTTTTTTTGATTCGATTCTTTTCGATTCGATTGTTTTCAGTTCGATTGATTCGATTCTTTACAATTCTATGCTATTCAAAGCGATTCTTTTGTATTTGATTCGATTCGATTGTTTTCTTTTTGATTCGGTTCGATTCGTTTCTTTTCGATTCGATTCAATTCTTTTCGATTCGATTCTTTTCGATTCGATTTCATTCTTTTCGATTCTATTCTATTACTTTCTATTCCATTCGAATCGATTCGTTTTGATTGAATTCGATTCTTTTCGATTCGATTCAATTAGATTCTTTTCGATTGGATTCAATTTGTTTCGATTCGAATCAATTTGGTTCTTTTCGATTGGATTCCATTCGATTCTTTTCGATTTGATTCAATTCGATTCTTTTCGATTCTATTCATTTCGATTATTTTCGTTGAGATTAGATTCTTTTCGATTTGATTTTTTTCGGTTCGAGTCGATTCATTTCGCTTATTTTGGTTAGGATCAATTCAATTCGATTCTTTTTGATTTGATTTGTTTCTATTCGATTTCTTTCGATTCTATTCTATTGTATTCTTTTCGATTCTATTCCATTCAACCCGATTCTTTTCGATTCGATTCGATTGTTTTGGATTTGATTCCATTCTTTCGATTCTATTTGATATGATTCTTTTCGATTCGATTTGATACGATACTTTTCATTTTGATTCGAATCGATTCTCTTCGGTTCGATTCGTTTTGATTCTTTTCGATTCAATTCTATTCGAATTTTTTCGATTTGATTCGATTCGATTCTTTTAGATTCTACTTGATTTGTTTCTTTTCGATTCGTTTTGATTCGATTCTTTTTGATTCATGTCGATTCGATTCGATTCTTTTGTTTCGATTCGATTCTTTTCAATTCGAATCTTTTCGTTACATGGAATTCGATTCTTTTCGATTTGACTCGATCCCGGGTCTCCAGGATCGCGCCCTGGGCCAAAGGCAGGCGCTAAACCGCAGCGCCACCCAGGGATCCCTCAATTCGATTCTTTTTTATTCGAATCTATTCGATTCTTTTTGATTCTATTCGATTTTTTTCGATTTGATTCGATTAGTTCCTTTTTGATTCAATTCAATTCATTTCTTTTGATTCAATTCAATTCGATTCTTTTGGATTCGATTCGATTCTTTTGGATTCGATTCTTTTGGATTCGAATCGAGTAGATTCTTTCCATTTCGATCGGATTCATTTCAATTCGATTCTTTTCGAATCGAATATTTTCGAATCAATTCGATACTTTTTGATTCGATTCGATTCTTTTCGTGTCGATTTGATTCTTTTCGATTTGATTCTTTTCTATTTGAATCGATTCGATTCTTTTCATTTCGATTCGATTTCATTCAATTCGATTCTTTTCGATCAATTCAATTTGATTGTTTTCGATTTGATTCGATTCGATTCTTTTCTATTCTATTCAATTCGATTAGTTTCCATTCGATGATGCAATTGGATTCTTTTCGATTCGAGTCGATACGATACGATTCTTTTTGATTAGATACAATTCGATTCTTTTCGATTCGATTCGATTCTTTTCGATTCGATTCGACTCGATTTCATGCTTTTTGATTCGATTCGACTAGAATTTAATCGACTGATTCAATTTGATTCTTTTCTTTTCGGTTCGATTCTTTTCTATTCGATTTTTTTCTATTCAATTCGATTCTTTCAATTCGATTCGATTCGATTCTTGTTTCAAATCGATTCGTTTCAATTCGAGTCTTTTCAGTTCGATTCTTTGCGATTCGATTCGATTTGATATTTTTAATTCGATTCGAGTCTTTTCGATTCGATTCGATTCTTTTCAATTCGATTCTTTTCGATTCGAGTCTTTTTGATTCGATTCATTTCGATTCGATTCGATTCTTTTCAATTCGATTTGATGCTTTTCCATTTGATCTGATTTGTTTCATTTCGATTCTTTTCGATTCAATTCGATTCTTTTCGATTCCATTAAATTTGATTCGATTCTTTTCTTTTCGATTGGATTCTTTTCGATTTGATTCCATTCAGTTCGATTCTTTTTGATTCGATTGGATTCTTTTCGATTTGATTCCATTCTTTCGATTCGATTTGATTTGATTCTTTTCGATTCGATTCAATACGATTCTTTTCATTTCGTTTCTAATCGATTCTCTTCGATTCATTTCGTTTCGATTCGTTTCGATTCTATTCGATTTTTTTCGATTCTATTCTATTCGATTCATTTTGAATCATTTCGATTTGATTCTGTTCGAGTGATTACTATTACATTCTTTTCGATTTGATTCAATTCGATTCGAGTCTTTTTGATTCGAGTCTTTTCGACTCGATTCAATTCAATACGATTCTTTTAGATTCGATTCGATTCGATTGTTTTCGTTTCGATTCGACTTTTTTTGATTCGATTCTTTTCGATTCGATTGTTTTCAGTTCGATTGATTCGATTCTTTACAATTCTATGCTATTAAAAGCGATTCTTTTGTATTTGATTCGATTCGATTGTTTTCTTTTTGATTCGGTTCGATTCGTTTCTTTTCGATTCGATTCAATTCTTTTCGATTCGATTCTTTTCGATTCGATTTGATTCTTTTCGATTCTATTCTATTACTTTCTATTCCATTCGAATCGATTCGTTTTGATTGAATTCGATTCTTTTCGATTCGATTCAATTAGATTCTTTTCGATTGGATTCAATTTGTTTCGATTCGAATCAATTTGGTTCTTTTCGATTGGATTCCATTCGATTCTTTTCGATTTGATTCACTTCGATTCTTTTCGATTCTATTCATTTCGATTATTTTCGTTGAGATTAGATTCTTTTCGATTTGATTTTTTTCGGTTCGAGTCGATTCATTTCGCTTATTTTGGTTAGGATCAATTCAATTCGATTCTTTTTGATTTGATTTGTTTCTATTCGATTTCTTTCGATTCTATTCTATTGTATTCTTTTCGATTCCATTCCGTTCAATTCGATTCTTTTCGATTCGATTCGATTGTTTTGGATTTGATTCCATTCTTTCGATTCTATTTGATATGATTCTTTTCGATTCGATTTGATACGATACTTTTCATTTTGATTCGAATCGATTCTCTTCGGTTCGATTCGTTTTGATTCTTTTCGATTCAATTCTATTCGAATTTTTTCGATTTGATTCGATTCGATTCTTTTAGATTCTACTTGATTTGTTTCTTTTCGATTCGTTTTGATTCGATTCTTTTTGATTCATGTCGATTCGATTCGATTCTTTTGTTTCGATTCGATTCTTTTCAATTCGAATCTTTTCGTTACATGGAATTCGATTCTTTTCGATTTGACTCGATCCCGGGTCTCCAGGATCGCGCCCTGGGCCAAAGGCAGGCGCTAAACCGCAGCGCCACCCAGGGATCCCTCAATTCGATTCTTTTTTATTCAAATCTATTCGATTCTTTTTGATTCTATTCGATTTTTTTCGATTTGATTCGATTAGTTCCTTTTTGATTCAATTCAATTCATTTCTTTTGATTCAATTCAATTCGATTCTTTTGGATTCGATTCGATTCTTTTGGATTCGATTCTTTTGGATTCGAATCGAGTAGATTCTTTCCATTTCGATCGGATTCATTTCAATTCGATTCTTTTCGAATCGAATATTTTCGAATCAATTCGATACTTTTTGATTCGATTCGATTGTTTTCGTGTCGATTTGATTCTTTTCAATTCGATTCTTTTCTATTTGAATCGATTCGATTCTTTTCATTTCGATTCGATTTCATTCAATTCGATTCTTTTCGATCAATTCAATTTGTTTTCGATTTGATTCGATTCGATTCTTTTCTATTCTATTCAATTCGATTAGTTTCCATTCGATGATGCAATTGGATTCTTTTCGATTCGAGTCGATACGATACGATTGTTTTTGATTAGATACAATTCGATTCTTTTCGATTCGATTCGATTCTTTTCGATTCGATTCGACTCGATTTCATGCTTTTTGATTCGATTCGACTAGAATTTAATCGACTGATTCAATTTGATTCTTTTCTTTTCGGTTCGATTCTTTCCTATTCGATTTTTTTCCATTCAATTCGATTCTTTCAATTCGATTCGATTCGATTCTTGTCGTTTCAAATCGATTCGTTTCAATTCGAGTCTTTTCAGTTCGATTCTTTGCGATTCGATTCGATTTGATATTTTTAATTCGATTCGAGTCTTTTCGATTCGATTCGATTCTTTTCAATTCGATTCTTTTCGATTCGAGTCTTTTTGATTCGATTCATTTCGATTCGATTCGATTCTTTTCAATTCGATTTGATGCTTTTCCATTTGATCTGATTTGTTTCATTTCGATTCTTTTCGATTCAATTCGATTCTTTTCGATTCCATTAAATTTGATTCGATTCTTTTCTTTTCGATTGGATTCTTTTCGATTTGATTCCATTCAGTTCGATTCTTTTCGATTCGATTGGATTCTTTTCGATTTGATTCCATTCTTTCGATTCGATTTGATTTGATTCTTTTCGATTCGATTCAATACGATTCTTTTCATTTCGTTTCTAATCGATTCTCTTCGATTCATTTCGTTTCGATTCGTTTCGATTCTATTCGATTTTTTTCGATTCTATTCTATTCGATTCATTTTGAATCATTTCGATTTGATTCTGTTCGAGTGGTTTCTATTAGATTCTTTTCGATTTGATTCAATTCGATTCGAGTCTTTTTGATTCGAGTCTTTTCGACTCGATTCAATTCAATACGATTCTTTTAGATTCGATTCGATTCGATTGTTTTCGTTTCGATTCGACTTTTTTTGATTCGATTCTTTTCGATTCGATTGTTTTCAGTTCGATTGATTCGATTCTTTACAATTCTATGCTATTAAAAGCGATTCTTTTGTATTTGATTCGATTCGATTGTTTTCTTTTTGATTCGGTTCGATTCGTTTCTTTTCGATTCGATTCAATTCTTTTCGATTCGATTCTTTTCGATTCGATTTGATTCTTTTCGATTCTATTCTATTACTTTCTATTCCATTCGAATCGATTCGTTTTGATTGAATTCGATTCTTTTCGATTCGATTCAATTAGATTCTTTTCGATTGGATTCAATTTGTTTCGAGTCGAATCAATTTGGTTCTTTTCGATTGGATTCCATTCGATTCTTTTCGATTTGATTCACTTCGATTCTTTTCGATTCTATTCATTTCGATTATTTTCGTTGAGATTAGAGTCTTTTCGATTTGATTTTTTTCGGTTCGAGTCGATTCATTTCGCTTATTTTGGTTAGGATCAATTCAATTCGATTCTTTTTGATTTGATTTGTTTCTATTCGATTTCTTTCGATTCTATTCTATTGTATTCTTTTCGATTCCATTCCGTTCAATTCGATTCTTTTCGATTCGATTCGATTGTTTTGGATTTGATTCCATTCTTTCGATTCTATTTGATATGATTCTTTTCGATTCGATTTGATACGATACTTTTCATTTTGATTCGAATCGATTCTCTTCGGTTCGATTCGTTTTGATTCTTTTCGATTCAATTCTATTCGAATTTTTTCGATTTGATTCGATTCGATTCTTTTAGATTCTACTTGATTTGTTTCTTTTCGATTCGTTTTGATTCGATTCTTTTTGATTCATGTCGATTCGATTCGATTCTTTTGTTTCGATTCGATTCTTTTCAATTCGAATCTTTTCGTTACATGGAATTCGATTCTTTTCGATTTGACTCGATCCCGGGTCTCCAGGATCGCGCCCTGGGCCAAAGGCAGGCGCTAAACCGCAGCGCCACCCAGGGATCCCTCAATTCGATTCTTTTTTATTCAAATCTATTCGATTCTTTTTGATTCTATTCGATTTTTTTCGATTTGATTCGATTAGTTCCTTTTTGATTCAATTCAATTCATTTCTTTTGATTCAATTCAATTCGATTCTTTTGGATTCGATTCGATTCTTTTGGATTCGATTCTTTTGGATTCGAATCGAGTAGATTCTTTCCATTTCGATCGGATTCATTTCAATTCGATTCTTTTCGAATCGAATATTTTCGAATCAATTCGATACTTTTTGATTCGATTCGATTGTTTTCGTGTCGATTTGATTCTTTTCAATTCGATTCTTTTCTATTTGAATCGATTCGATTCTTTTCATTTCGATTCGATTTCATTCAATTCGATTCTTTTCGATCAATTCAATTTGTTTTCGATTTGATTCGATTCGATTCTTTTCTATTGTATTCAATTCGATTAGTTTCCATTCGATGATGCAATTGGATTCTTTTCGATTCGAGTCGATACGATACGATTGTTTTTGATTAGATACAATTCGATTCTTTTCGATTCGATTCGATTCTTTTCGATTCGATTCGACTCGATTTCATGCTTTTTGATTCGATTCGACTAGAATTTAATCGACTGATTCAATTTGATTCTTTTCTTTTCGGTTCGATTCTTTCCTATTCGATTTTTTTCTATTCAATTCGATTCTTTCAATTCGATTCGATTCGATTCTTGTCGTTTCAAATCGATTCGTTTCAATTCGAGTCTTTTCAGTTCGATTCTTTGCGATTCGATTCGATTTGATAGTTTTAATTCGATTCGAGTCTTTTCGATTCGATTCGATTCTTTTCAATTCGATTCTTTTCGATTCGAGTCTTTTTGATTCGATTCATTTCGATTCGATTCGATTCTTTTCAATTCGATTTGATGCTTTTCCATTTGATCTGATTTGTTTCATTTCGATTCTTTTCGATTCAATTCGATTCTTTTCGATTCCATTAAATTTGATTCGATTCTTTTCTTTTCGATTGGATTCTTTTCGATTTGATTCCATTCAGTTCGATTCTTTTCGATTCGATTGGATTCTTTTCGATTTGATTCCATTCTTTCGATTCGATTTGATTTGATTCTTTTCGATTCGATTCAATACGATTCTTTTCATTTCGTTTCTAATCGATTCTCTTCGATTCATTTCGTTTCGATTCGTTTCGATTCTATTCGATTTTTTTCGATTCTATTCTATTCGATTCATTTTGAATCATTTCGATTTGATTCTGTTCGAGTGGTTACTATTACATTCTTTTCGATTTGATTCAATTCGATTCGAGTCTTTTTGATTCGAGTCTTTTCGACTCGATTCAATTCAATACGATTCTTTTAGATTCGATTCGATTCGATTGTTTTCGTTTCGATTCGACTTTTTTTGATTCGATTCTTTTCGATTCGATTGTTTTCAGTTCGATTGATTCGATTCTTTTCAATTCTATGCTATTCAAAGCGATTCCTTTGTATTTGATTCGATTCGATTGTTTTCTTTTTGATTCGGTTCGATTCGTTTCTTTTCGATTCGATTCAATTCTTTTCGATTCGATTCTTTTCGATTCGATTTGATTCTTTTCGATTCTATTCTATTACTTTCTATTCCATTCGAATCGATTCGTTTTGATTGAATTCGATTCTTTTCGATTCGATTCAATTAGATTCTTTTCGATTGGATTCAATTTGTTTCGATTCGAATCAATTTGGTTCTTTTCGATTGGATTCCATTCGATTCTTTTCGATTTGATTCAATTCGATTCTTTTCGATTCTATTCATTTCGATGATTTTCGTTGAGATTAGATTCTTTTCGATTTGATTTTTTTCGGTTCGAGTCGATTCATTTCGCTTATTTTGGTTAGGATCAATTCAATTCGATTCTTTTTGATTTGATTTGTTTCTATTCGATTTCTTTCGATTCTATTCTATTGTATTCTTTTCGATTCCATTCCGTTCAATTCGATTCTTTTCGATTCGATTCGATTGTTTTGGATTTGATTCCATTCTTTCGATTCTATTTGATATGATTCTTTTCGATTCGATTTGATACGATACTTTTCATTTTGATTCGAATCGATTCTCTTCGGTTCGATTCGTTTTGATTCTTTTCGATTCAATTCTATTCGAATTTTTTCGATTTGATTCGATTCGATTCTTTTAGATTCTACTTGATTTGTTTCTTTTCGATTCGTTTTGATTCGATTCTTTTTGATTCATGTCGATTCGATTCGATTCTTTTGTTTCGATTCGATTCTTTTCAATTCGAATCTTTTCGTTACATGGAATTCGATTCTTTTCGATTTGACTCGATCCCGGGTCTCCAGGATCGCGCCCTGGGCCAAAGGCAGGCGCTAAACCGCAGCGCCACCCAGGGATCCCTCAATTCGATTCTTTTTTATTCGAATCTATTCGATTCTTTTTGATTCTATTCGATTTTTTTCGATTTGATTCGATTAGTTCCTTTTTGATTCAATTCAATTCATTTCTTTTGATTCAATTCAATTCGATTCTTTTGGATTCGATTCGATTCTTTTGGATTCGATTCTTTTGGATTCGAATCGAGTAGATTCTTTCCATTTCGATCGGATTCATTTCAATTCGATTCTTTTCGAATCGAATATTTTCGAATCAATTCGATACTTTTTGATTCGATTCGATTCTTTTCGTGTCGATTTGATTCTTTTCGATTCGATTCTTTTCTATTTGAATCGATTCGATTCTTTTCATTTCGATTCGATTTCATTCAATTCGATTCTTTTCGATCAATTCAATTTGATTGTTTTCGATTTGATTCGATTCGATTCTTTTCTATTGTATTCAATTCGATTAGTTTCCATTCGATGATGCAATTGGATTCTTTTCGATTCGAGTCGATACGATACGATTCTTTTCGATTAGATACAATTCGATTCTTTTCGATTCGATTCGATTCTTTTCGATTCGATTCGACTCGATTTCATGCTTTTTGATTCGATTCGACTAGAATTTAATCGACTGATTCAATTTGATTCTTTTCTTTTCGGTTCGATTCTTTTCTATTCGATTTTTTTCTATTCAATTCGATTCTTTCAATTCGATTCGATTCGATTCTTGTCGTTTCAAATCGATTCGTTTCAATTCGAGTCTTTTCAGTTCGATTCTTTGCGATTCGATTCGATTTGATATTTTTAATTCGATTCGAGTCTTTTCGATTCGATTCGATTCTTTTCAATTCGATTCTTTTCGATTCGAGTCTTTTTGATTCGATTCATTTCGATTCGATTCGATTCTTTTCAATTCGATTTGATGCTTTTCCATTTGATCTGATTTGTTTCATTTCGATTCTTTTCGATTCAATTCGATTCTTTTCGATTCCATTAAATTTGATTCGATTCTTTTCTTTTCGATTGGATTCTTTTCGATTTGATTCCATTCAGTTCGATTCTTTTCGATTCGATTGGATTCTTTTCGATTTGATTCAATTCTTTCGATTCGATTTGATTTGATTCTTTTCGATTCGATTCAATACGATTCTTTTCATTTCGTTTCTAATCGATTCTCTTCGATTCATTTCGTTTCGATTCGTTTCGATTCTATTCGATTTTTTTCGATTCTATTCTATTCGATTCATTTTGAATCATTTCGATTTGATTCTGTTCGAGTGGTTACTATTACATTCTTTTCGATTTGATTCAATTCGATTCGAGTCTTTTTGATTCGAGTCTTTTCGACTCGATTCAATTCAATACGATTCTTTTAGATTCGATTCGATTCGATTGTTTTCGTTTCGATTCGACTTTTTTTGATTCGATTCTTTTCGATTCGATTGTTTTCAGTTTGATTGATTCGATTCTTTACAATTCTATGCTATTCAAAGCGATTCTTTTGTATTTGATTCGATTCGATTGTTTTCTTTTTGATTCGGTTCGATTCGTTTCTTTTCGATTCGATTCAATTCTTTTCGATTCGATTCTTTTCGATTCGATTTGATTCTTTTCGATTCTATTCTATTACTTTCTATTCCATTCGAATCGATTCGTTTTGATTGAATTCGATTCTTTTCGATTCGATTCAATTAGATTCTTTTCGATTGGATTCAATTTGTTTCGATTCGAATCAATTTGGTTCTTTTCGATTGGATTCCATTCGATTCTTTTCGATTTGATTCAATTCGATTCTTTTCGATTCTATTCATTTCGATGATTTTCGTTGAGATTAGATTCTTTTCGATTAGATACAATTCGATTCTTTTCGATTCGATTCGATTCTTTTCGATTCGATTCGACTCGATTTCATGCTTTTTGATTCGATTCGACTAGAATTTAATCGACTGATTCAATTTGATTCTTTTCTTTTCGGTTCGATTCTTTTCTATTCGATTTTTTTCTATTCAATTCGATTCTTTCAATTCGATTCGATTCGATTCTTGTCGTTTCAAATCGATTCGTTTCAATTCGAGTCTTTTCAGTTCGATTCTTTGCGATTCGATTCGATTTGATATTTTTAATTCGATTCGAGTCTTTTCGATTCGATTCGATTCTTTTCAATTCGATTCTTTTCGATTCGAGTCTTTTTGATTCGATTCATTTCGATTCGATTCGATTCTTTTCAATTCGATTTGATGCTTTTCCATTTGATCTGATTTGTTTCATTTCGATTCTTTTCGATTCAATTCGATTCTTTTCGATTCCATTAAATTTGATTCGATTCTTTTCTTTTCGATTGGATTCTTTTCGATTTGATTCCATTCAGTTCGATTCTTTTCGATTCGATTGGATTCTTTTCGATTTGATTCAATTCTTTCGATTCGATTTGATTTGATTCTTTTCGATTCGATTCAATACGATTCTTTTCATTTCGATTCTAATCGATTCTCTTCGATTCATTTCGTTTCGATTCGTTTCGATTCTATTCGATTTTTTTCGATTCTATTCTATTCGATTCATTTTGAATCATTTCGATTTGATTCTGTTCGAGTGGTTTTTTTTTTTTTCAAATTTTATTTTATTTTATTTTATTTATTTATGATAGTCACACAGAGAGAGAGAGAGAGGCAGAGACACAGGCAGAGGGAGAAGCAGGCTCCATGCACCGGGAGCCCGACGTGGGATTCGATCCCGGGTCTCCAGGATCACGCCCTGGGCCAAAGGCAGGCGCTAAACCGCTGCGCCACCCAGGGATCCCTGTTCGAGTGGTTTCTATTAGATTCTTTTCGATTTGATTCAATTCGATTCGAGTCTTTTTGATTCGAGTCTTTTCGACTCGATTCAATTCAATACGATTCTTTTAGATTCGATTCGATTCGATTCGATTGTTTTTGTTTCGATTCGAATTTTTTTGATTCGATTCTTTTCGATTCGATTGTTTTCAATTCGATTGATTCGATTCTTTTCAATTCTATGCTATTCAAAGCGATTCTTTTGTATTTGATTGGATTCGAATGTTTTCTTTTTGATTCGGTTCGATTCGTTTCTTTTCGATTCGATTCAATTCTTTTCGATTCGATTCTTTTCGATTCGATTTGATTCTTTTCGATTCTATTCTATTCTTTTCTATTCCATTCGAATCGATTCGTTTTGATTGAATTTGATTCTTTTCGATTCGATTCAATTAGATTCTTTTCGATTGGATTCAATTTGTTTCGATTCGAATCAATTTGATTCTTTTCGATTGGATTCCATTCGATTCTTTTCGATTTGATTCAATTCGATTCTTTTCGATTCTATTCATTTTGATTATTTTCGTTGAGATTAGATTCTTTTCGATTTGATTTTTTTCGGTTCGAGTCGATTCATTTCGCTTATTTTGGTTAGGATCAATTCAATTCGATTCTTTTTGATTTGATTTGATTCTATTCGATTTCTTTCGAGTCTATTATATTCTTTTCGATTCTATTCCATTCAATCCGATTCTTTTCGATTCGATTCGATTGTTTTAGATTTGATTCCATTCTTTCGATTCTATTTGATATGATTCTTTTCGATTCGATTTGATACGATACTTTTCATTTTGATTCGAATCGATTCTCTTCGGTTCGATTCGTTTTGATTCTTTTCGATTCAATTCTATTCGAATTTTTTCGATTTGATTCGATTCGATTCTTTTAGATTCTACTTGATTTGTTTCTTTTCGATTCGTTTTGATTCGATTCTTTTTGATTCATGTCGATTCGATTCGATTCTTTTGTTTCGATTCGATTCTTTTCAATTCGAATCTTTTCGTTACATGGAATTCGATTCTTTTCGATTTGACTCGATCCCGGGTCTCCAGGATCGCGCCCTGGGCCAAAGGCAGGCGCTAAACCGCAGCGCCACCCAGGGATCCCTCAATTCGATTCTTTTTTATTCGAATCTATTCGATTCTTTTTGATTCTATTCGATTTTTTTCGATTTGATTCGATTAGTTCCTTTTTGATTCAATTCAATTCATTTCTTTTGATTCAATTCAATTCGATTCTTTTGGATTCGATTCGATTCTTTTGGATTCGATTCTTTTGGATTCGAATCGAGTAGATTCTTTCCATTTCGATCGGATTCATTTCAATTCGATTCTTTTCGAATCGAATATTTTCGAATCAATTCGATACTTTTTGATTCGATTCGATTCTTTTCGTGTCGATTTGATTCTTTTCGATTCGATTCTTTTCTATTTGAATCGATTCGATTATTTTCATTTCGATTCGATTTCATTCAATTCGATTCTTTTCGATCAATTCAATTTGTTTTCGATTTGATTCGATTCGATTCTTTTCTATTCTATTCAATTCGATTAGTTTCCATTCGATGATGCAATTGGATTCTTTTCGATTCGAGTCGATACGATACGATTCTTTTCGATTAGATACAATTCGATTCTTTTCGATTCGATTCGATTCTTTTCGATTCGATTCGATTCGACTCGATTTCATGCTTTTTGATTCGATTCGACTAGAATTTAATCGACTGATTGAATTTGATTCTTTTCTTTTCGGTTCGATTCTTTCCTATTCGATTTTTTTCTATTCAATTCGATTCTTTCAATTCGATTCGATTCGATTCTTGTCGTTTCAAATCGATTCGTTTCAATTCGAGTCTTTTCAGTTCGATTCTTTGCGATTCGATTCGATTTGATATTTTTAATTCGATTCGAGTCTTTTCGATTCGATTCGATTCTTTTCAATTCGATTCTTTTCGATTCGAGTCTTTTTGATTCGATTCATTTCGATTCGATTCGATTCTTTTCAATTCGATTTGATGCTTTTCCATTTGATCTGATTTGTTTCATTTCGATTCTTTTCGATTCAATTCGATTCTTTTCGATTCCATTAAATTTGATTCGATTCTTTTCTTTTCGATTGGATTCTTTTCGATTTGATTCCATTCAGTTCGATTCTTTTCGATTCGATTGGATTCTTTTCGATTTGATTCCATTCTTTCGATTCGATTTGATTTGATTCTTTTCGATTCGATTCAATACGATTCTTTTCATTTCGTTTCTAATCGATTCTCTTCGATTCATTTCGTTTCGATTCGTTTCGATTCTATTCGATTTTTTTCGATTCTATTCTATTCGATTCATTTTGAATCATTTCGATTTGATTCTGTTCGAGTGGTTACTATTACATTCTTTTCGATTTGATTCAATTCGATTCGAGTCTTTTTGATTCGAGTCTTTTCGACTCGATTCAATTCAATACGATTCTTTTAGATTCGATTCGATTCGATTGTTTTCGTTTCGATTCGACTTTTTTTGATTCGATTCTTTTCGATTCGATTGTTTTCAGTTCGATTGATTCGATTCTTTTCAATTCTATGCTATTCAAAGCGATTCCTTTGTATTTGATTCGATTCGATTGTTTTCTTTTTGATTCGGTTCGATTCGTTTCTTTTCGATTCGATTCAATTCTTTTCGATTCGATTCTTTTCGATTCGATTTGATTCTTTTCGATTCTATTCTATTACTTTCTATTCCATTCGAATCGATTCGTTTTGATTGAATTCGATTCTTTTCGATTCGATTCAATTAGATTCTTTTCGATTGGATTCAATTTGTTTCGATTCGAATCAATTTGGTTCTTTTCGATTGGATTCCATTCGATTCTTTTCGATTTGATTCAATTCGATTCTTTTCGATTCTATTCATTTCGATTATTTTCGTTGAGATTAGATTCTTTTCGATTTGATTTTTTTCGGTTCGAGTCGATTCATTTCGCTTATTTTGGTTAGGATCAATTCAATTCGATTCTTTTTGATTTGATTTGTTTCTATTCGATTTCTTTCGATTCTATTCTATTGTATTCTTTTCGATTCCATTCCGTTCAATTCGATTCTTTTCGATTCGATTCGATTGTTTTGGATTTGATTCCATTCTTTCGATTCTATTTGATATGATTCTTTTCGATTCGATTTGATACGATACTTTTCATTTTGATTCGAATCGATTCTCTTCGGTTCGATTCGTTTTGATTCTTTTCGATTCAATTCTATTCGAATTTTTTCGATTTGATTCGATTCGATTCTTTTAGATTCTACTTGATTTGTTTCTTTTCGATTCGTTTTGATTCGATTCTTTTTGATTCATGTCGATTCGATTCGATTCTTTTGTTTCGATTCGATTCTTTTCAATTCGAATCTTTTCGTTACATGGAATTCGATTCTTTTCGATTTGACTCGATCCCGGGTCTCCAGGATCGCGCCCTGGGCCAAAGGCAGGCGCTAAACCGCAGCGCCACCCAGGGATCCCTCAATTCGATTCTTTTTTATTCGAATCTATTCGATTCTTTTTGATTCTATTCGATTTTTTTCGATTTGATTCGATTAGTTCCTTTTTGATTCAATTCAATTCATTTCTTTTGATTCAATTCAATTCGATTCTTTTGGATTCGATTCGATTCTTTTGGATTCGATTCTTTTGGATTCGAATCGAGTAGATTCTTTCCATTTCGATCGGATTCATTTCAATTCGATTCTTTTCGAATCGAATATTTTCGAATCAATTCGATACTTTTTGATTCGATTCGATTCTTTTCGTGTCGATTTGATTCTTTTCGATTCGATTCTTTTCTATTTGAATCGATTCGATTATTTTCATTTCGATTCGATTTCATTCAATTCGATTCTTTTCGATCAATTCAATTTGATTGTTTTCGATTTGATTCGATTCGATTCTTTTCTATTGTATTCAATTCGATTAGTTTCCATTCGATGATGCAATTGGATTCTTTTCGATTCGAGTCGATACGATACGATTCTTTTTGATTAGATACAATTCGATTCTTTTCGATTCGATTCGATTCTTTTCGATTCGATTCGACTCGATTTCATGCTTTTTGATTCGATTCGACTAGAATTTAATCGACTGATTCAATTTGATTCTTTTCTTTTCGGTTCGATTCTTTTCTATTCGATTTTTTTCTATTCAATTCGATTCTTTCAATTCGATTCGATTCGATTCTTGTCGTTTCAAATCGATTCGTTTCAATTCGAGTCTTTTCAGTTCGATTCTTTGCGATTCGATTCGATTTGATATTTTTAATTCGATTCGAGTCTTTTCGATTCGATTCGATTCTTTTCAATTCGATTCTTTTCGATTCGAGTCTTTTTGATTCGATTCATTTCGATTCGATTCGATTCTTTTCAATTCGATTTGATGCTTTTCCATTTGATCTGATTTGTTTCATTTCGATTCTTTTCGATTCAATTCGATTCTTTTCGATTCCATTAAATTTGATTCGATTCTTTTCTTTTCGATTGGATTCTTTTCGATTTGATTCCATTCAGTTCGATTCTTTTCGATTCGATTGGATTCTTTTCGATTTGATTCCATTCTTTCGATTCGATTTGATTTGATTCTTTTCGATTCGATTCAATACGATTCTTTTCATTTCGTTTCTAATCGATTCTCTTCGATTCATTTCGTTTCGATTCGTTTCGATTCTATTCGATTTTTTTCGATTCTATTCTATTCGATTCATTTTGAATCATTTCGATTTGATTCTGTTCGAGTGGTTTCTATTAGATTCTTTTCGATTTGATTCAATTCGATTCGAGTCTTTTTGATTCGAGTCTTTTCGACTCGATGCAATTCAATACGATTCTTTTAGATTCGATTCGATTCGATTGTTTTCGTTTCGATTCGACTTTTTTTGATTCGATTCTTTTCGATTCGATTGTTTTCAGTTCGATTGATTCGATTCTTTACAATTCTATGCTATTCAAAGCGATTCTTTTGTATTTGATTCGATTCGATTGTTTTCTTTTTGATTCGGTTCGATTCGTTTCTTTTCGATTCGATTCAATTCTTTTCGATTCGATTCTTTTCGATTCGATTTGATTCTTTTCGATTCTATTCTATTACTTTCTATTCCATTCGAATCGATTCGTTTTGATTGAATTCGATTCTTTTCGATTCGATTCCATTCGATTCTTTTCGATTGGATTCAATTTGTTTCGATTCGAATCAATTTGGTTCTTTTCGATTGGATTCCATTCGATTCTTTTCGATTTGATTCAATTCGATTCTTTTCGATTCTATTCATTTCGATTATTTTCGTTGAGATTAGATTCTTTTCGATTAGATACAATTCGATTCTTTTCGATTCGATTCGATTCTTTTCGATTCGATTCGACTCGATTTCATGCTTTTTGATTCGATTCGACTAGAATTTAATCGACTGATTCAATTTGATTCTTTTCTTTTCGGTTCGATTCTTTTCTATTCGATTTTTTTCTATTCAATTCGATTCTTTCAATTCGATTCGATTCGATTCTTGTCGTTTCAAATCGATTCGTTTCAATTCGAGTCTTTTCAGTTCGATTCTTTGCGATTCGATTCGATTTGATATTTTTAATTCGATTCGAGTCTTTTCGATTCGATTCGATTCTTTTCAATTCGATTCTTTTCGATTCGAGTCTTTTTGATTCGATTCATTTCGATTCGATTCGATTCTTTTCAATTCGATTTGATGCTTTTCCATTTGATCTGATTTGTTTCATTTCGATTCTTTTCGATTCAATTCGATTCTTTTCGATTCCATTAAATTTGATTCGATTCTTTTCTTTTCGATTGGATTCTTTTCGATTTGATTCCATTCAGTTCGATTCTTTTCGATTCGATTGGATTCTTTTCGATTTGATTCCATTCTTTCGATTCGATTTGATTTGATTCTTTTCGATTCGATTCAATACGATTCTTTTCATTTCGATTCTAATCGATTCTCTTCGATTCATTTCGTTTCGATTCGTTTCGATTCTATTCGATTTTTTTCGATTCTATTCTATTCGATTCATTTTGAATCATTTCGATTTGATTCTGTTCGAGTGGTTTCTTTTTTTTTTTTTCAAATTTTATTTTATTTTATTTTATTTATTTATGATAGTCACACAGAGAGAGAGAGAGAGGCAGAGACACAGGCAGAGGGAGAAGCAGGCTCCATGCACCGGGAGCCCGACGTGGGATTCGATCCCGGGTCTCCAGGATCACGCCCTGGGCCAAAGGCAGGCGCTAAACCGCTGCGCCACCCAGGGATCCCTGTTCGAGTGGTTTCTATTAGATTCTTTTCGATTTGATTCAATTCGATTCGAGTCTTTTTGATTCGAGTCTTTTCGACTCGATTCAATTCAATACGATTCTTTTAGATTCGATTCGATTCGATTCGATTGTTTTTGTTTCGATTCGAATTTTTTTGATTCGATTCTTTTCGATTCGATTGTTTTCAATTCGATTGATTCGATTCTTTTCAATTCTATGCTATTCAAAGCGATTCTTTTGTATTTGATTGGATTCGAATGTTTTCTTTTTGATTCGGTTCGATTCGTTTCTTTTCGATTCGATTCAATTCTTTTCGATTCGATTCTTTTCGATTCGATTTGATTCTTTTCGATTCTATTCTATTCTTTTCTATTCCATTCGAATCGATTCGTTTTGATTGAATTTGATTCTTTTCGATTCGATTCAATTAGATTCTTTTCGATTGGATTCAATTTGTTTCGATTCGAATCAATTTGATTCTTTTCGATTGGATTCCATTCGATTCTTTTCGATTTGATTCAATTCGATTCTTTTCGATTCTATTCATTTTGATTATTTTCGTTGAGATTAGATTCTTTTCGATTTGATTTTTTTCGGTTCGAGTCGATTCATTTCGCTTATTTTGGTTAGGATCAATTCAATTCGATTCTTTTTGATTTGATTTGATTCTATTCGATTTCTTTCGAGTCTATTATATTCTTTTCGATTCTATTCCATTCAATCCGATTCTTTTCGATTCGATTCGATTGTTTTAGATTTGATTCCATTCTTTCGATTCTATTTGATATGATTCTTTTCGATTCGATTTGATACGATACTTTTCATTTTGATTCGAATCGATTCTCTTCGGTTCGATTCGTTTTGATTCTTTTCGATTCAATTCTATTCGAATTTTTTCGATTTGATTCGATTCGATTCTTTTAGATTCTACTTGATTTGTTTCTTTTCGATTCGTTTTGATTCGATTCTTTTTGATTCATGTCGATTCGATTCGATTCTTTTGTTTCGATTCGATTCTTTTCAATTCGAATCTTTTCGTTACATGGAATTCGATTCTTTTCGATTTGACTCGATCCCGGGTCTCCAGGATCGCGCCCTGGGCCAAAGGCAGGCGCTAAACCGCAGCGCCACCCAGGGATCCCTCAATTCGATTCTTTTTTATTCGAATCTATTCGATTCTTTTTGATTCTATTCGATTTTTTTCGATTTGATTCGATTAGTTCCTTTTTGATTCAATTCAATTCATTTCTTTTGATTCAATTCAATTCGATTCTTTTGGATTCGATTCGATTCTTTTGGATTCGATTCTTTTGGATTCGAATCGAGTAGATTCTTTCCATTTCGATCGGATTCATTTCAATTCGATTCTTTTCGAATCGAATATTTTCGAATCAATTCGATACTTTTTGATTCGATTCGATTCTTTTCGTGTCGATTTGATTCTTTTCGATTCGATTCTTTTCTATTTGAATCGATTCAATTATTTTCATTTCGATTCGATTTCATTCAATTCGATTCTTTTCGATCAATTCAATTTGTTTTCGATTTGATTCGATTCGATTCTTTTCTATTCTATTCAATTCGATTAGTTTCCATTCGATGATGCAATTGGATTCTTTTCGATTCGAGTCGATACGATACGATTCTTTTCGATTAGATACAATTCGATTCTTTTCGATTCGATTCGATTCTTTTCGATTCGATTCGACTCGATTTCATGCTTTTTGATTCGATTCGACTAGAATTTAATCGACTGATTCAATTTGATTCTTTTCTTTTCGGTTCGATTCTTTTCTATTCGATTTTTTTCTATTCAATTCGATTCTTTCAATTCGATTCGATTCGATTCTTGTCGTTTCAAATCGATTCGTTTCAATTCGAGTCTTTTCAGTTCGATTCTTTGCGATTCGATTCGATTTGATATTTTTAATTCGATTCGAGTCTTTTCGATTCGATTCGATTCTTTTCAATTCGATTCTTTTCGATTCGAGTCTTTTTGATTCGATTCATTTCGATTCGATTCGATTCTTTTCAATTCGATTTGATGCTTTTCCATTGGATCTGATTTGTTTCATTTCGATTCTTTTCGATTCAATTCGATTCTTTTCGATTCCATTAAATTTGATTCGATTCTTTTCTTTTCGATTGGATTCCTTTCGATTTGATTCCATTCAGTTCGATTCTTTTCGATTCGATTGGATTCTTTTCGATTTGATTCCATTCTTTCGATTCGATTTGATTTGATTCTTTTCGATTCGATTCAATACGATTCTTTTCATTTCGTTTCTAATCGATTCTCTTCGATTCATTTCGTTTCGATTCGTTTCGATTCTATTCGATTTTTTTCGATTCTATTCTATTCGATTCATTTTGAATCATTTCGATTTGATTCTGTTCGAGTGGTTACTATTACATTCTTTTCGATTTGATTCAATTCGATTCGAGTCTTTTTGATTCGAGTCTTTTCGACTCGATTCAATTCAATACGATTCTTTTAGATTCGATTCGATTCGATTGTTTTCGTTTCGATTCGACTTTTTTTGATTCGATTCTTTTCGATTCGATTGTTTTCAGTTCGATTGATTCGATTCTTTACAATTCTATGCTATTCAAAGCGATTCCTTTGTATTTGATTCGATTCGATTGTTTTCTTTTTGATTCGGTTCGATTCGTTTCTTTTCGATTCGATTCAATTCTTTTCGATTCGATTCTTTTCGATTCGATTTGATTCTTTTCGATTCTATTCTATTACTTTCTATTCCATTCGAATCGATTCGTTTTGATTGAATTCGATTCTTTTCGATTCGATTCAATTAGATTCTTTTCGATTGGATTCAATTTGTTTCGATTCGAATCAATTTGGTTCTTTTCGATTGGATTCCATTCGATTCTTTTCGATTTGATTCAATTCGATTCTTTTCGATTCTATTCATTTCGATGATTTTCGTTGAGATTAGATTCTTTTCGATTTGATTTTTTTCGGTTCGAGTCGATTCATTTCGCTTATTTTGGTTAGGATCAATTCAATTCGATTCTTTTTGATTTGATTTGTTTCTATTCGATTTCTTTCGATTCTATTCTATTGTATTCTTTTCGATTCTATTCCATTCAATCCGATTCTTTTCGATTCGATTCGATTGTTTTGGATTTGATTCCATTCTTTCGATTCTATTTGATATGATTCTTTTCGATTCGATTTGATACGATACTTTTCATTTTGATTCGAATCGATTCTCTTCGGTTCGATTCGTTTTGATTCTTTTCGATTCAATTCTATTCGAATTTTTTCGATTTGATTCGATTCGATTCTTTTAGATTCTACTTGATTTGTTTCTTTTCGATTCGTTTTGATTCGATTCTTTTTGATTCATGTCGATTCGATTCGATTCTTTTGTTTCGATTCGATTCTTTTCAATTCGAATCTTTTCGTTACATGGAATTCGATTCTTTTCGATTTGACTCGATCCCGGGTCTCCAGGATCGCGCCCTGGGCCAAAGGCAGGCGCTAAACCGCAGCGCCACCCAGGGATCCCTCAATTCGATTCTTTTTTATTCGAATCTATTCGATTCTTTTTGATTCTATTCGATTTTTTTCGATTTGATTCGATTAGTTCCTTTTTGATTCAATTCAATTCATTTCTTTTGATTCAATTCAATTCGATTCTTTTGGATTCGATTCGATTCTTTTGGATTCGATTCTTTTGGATTCGAATCGAGTAGATTCTTTCCATTTCGATCGGATTCATTTCAATTCGATTCTTTTCGAATCGAATATTTTCGAATCAATTCGATACTTTTTGATTCGATTCGATTCTTTTCGTGTCGATTTGATTCTTTTCGATTCGATTCTTTTCTATTTGAATCGATTCGATTATTTTCATTTCGATTCGATTTCATTCAATTCGATTCTTTTCGATCAATTCAATTTGATTGTTTTCGATTTGATTCGATTCGATTCTTTTCTATTCTATTCAATTCGATTAGTTTCCATTCGATGATGCAATTGGATTCTTTTCGATTCGAGTCGATACGATACGATTCTTTTCGATTAGATACAATTCGATTCTTTTCGATTCGATTCGATTCTTTTCGATTCGATTCGACTCGATTTCATGCTTTTTGATTCGATTCGACTAGAATTTAATCGACTGATTCAATTTGATTCTTTTCTTTTCGGTTCGATTCTTTTCTATTCGATTTTTTTCTATTCAATTCGATTCTTTCAATTCGATTCGATTCGATTCTTGTCGTTTCAAATCGATTCGTTTCAATTCGAGTCTTTTCAGTTCGATTCTTTGCGATTCGATTCGATTTGATATTTTTAATTCGATTCGAGTCTTTTCGATTCGATTCGATTCTTTTCAATTCGATTCTTTTCGATTCGAGTCTTTTTGATTCGATTCATTTCGATTCGATTCGATTCTTTTCAATTCGATTTGATGCTTTTCCATTGGATCTGATTTGTTTCATTTCGATTCTTTTCGATTCAATTCGATTCTTTTCGATTCCATTAAATTTGATTCGATTCTTTTCTTTTCGATTGGATTCCTTTCGATTTGATTCCATTCAGTTCGATTCTTTTCGATTCGATTGGATTCTTTTCGATTTGATTCCATTCTTTCGATTCGATTTGATTTGATTCTTTTCGATTCGATTCAATACGATTCTTTTCATTTCGTTTCTAATCGATTCTCTTCGATTCATTTCGTTTCGATTCGTTTCGATTCTATTCGATTTTTTTCGATTCTATTCTATTCGATTCATTTTGAATCATTTCGATTTGATTCTGTTCGAGTGGTTACTATTACATTCTTTTCGATTTGATTCAATTCGATTCGAGTCTTTTTGATTCGAGTCTTTTCGACTCGATTCAATTCAATACGATTCTTTTAGATTCGATTCGATTCGATTGTTTTCGTTTCGATTCGACTTTTTTTGATTCGATTCTTTTCGATTCGATTGTTTTCAGTTCGATTGATTCGATTCTTTACAATTCTATGCTATTCAAAGCGATTCCTTTGTATTTGATTCGATTCGATTGTTTTCTTTTTGATTCGGTTCGATTCGTTTCTTTTCGATTCGATTCAATTCTTTTCGATTCGATTCTTTTCGATTCGATTTGATTCTTTTCGATTCTATTCTATTACTTTCTATTCCATTCGAATCGATTCGTTTTGATTGAATTCGATTCTTTTCGATTCGATTCCATTCGATTCTTTTCGATTGGATTCAATTTGTTTCGATTCGAATCAATTTGGTTCTTTTCGATTGGATTCCATTCGATTCTTTTCGATTTGATTCAATTCGATTCTTTTCGATTCTATTCATTTCGATGATTTTCGTTGAGATTAGATTCTTTTCGATTTGATTTTTTTCGGTTCGAGTCGATTCATTTCGCTTATTTTGGTTAGGATCAATTCAATTCGATTCTTTTTGATTTGATTTGTTTCTATTCGATTTCTTTCGATTCTATTCTATTGTATTCTTTTCGATTCTATTCCATTCAATCCGATTCTTTTCGATTCGATTCGATTGTTTTGGATTTGATTCCATTCTTTCGATTCTATTTGATATGATTCTTTTCGATTCGATTTGATACGATACTTTTCATTTTGATTCGAATCGATTCTCTTCGGTTCGATTCGTTTTGATTCTTTTCGATTCAATTCTATTCGAATTTTTTCGATTTGATTCGATTCGATTCTTTTAGATTCTACTTGATTTGTTTCTTTTCGATTCGTTTTGATTCGATTCTTTTTGATTCATGTCGATTCGATTCGATTCTTTTGTTTCGATTCGATTCTTTTCAATTCGAATCTTTTCGTTACATGGAATTCGATTCTTTTCGATTTGACTCGATCCCGGGTCTCCAGGATCGCGCCCTGGGCCAAAGGCAGGCGCTAAACCGCAGCGCCACCCAGGGATCCCTCAATTCGATTCTTTTTTATTCGAATCTATTCGATTCTTTTTGATTCTATTCGATTTTTTTCGATTTGATTCGATTAGTTCCTTTTTGATTCAATTCAATTCATTTCTTTTGATTCAATTCAATTCGATTCTTTTGGATTCGATTCGATTCTTTTGGATTCGATTCTTTTGGATTCGAATCGAGTAGATTCTTTCCATTTCGATCGGATTCATTTCAATTCGATTCTTTTCGAATCGAATATTTTCGAATCAATTCGATACTTTTTGATTCGATTCGATTCTTTTCGTGTCGATTTGATTCTTTTCGATTCGATTCTTTTCTATTTGAATCGATTCGATTATTTTCATTTCGATTCGATTTCATTCAATTCGATTCTTTTCGATCAATTCAATTTGATTGTTTTCGATTTGATTCGATTCGATTCTTTTCTATTGTATTCAATTCGATTAGTTTCCATTCGATGATGCAATTGGATTCTTTTCGATTCGAGTCGATACGATACGATTCTTTTCGATTAGATACAATTCGATTCTTTTCGATTCGATTCGATTCTTTTCGATTCGATTCGACTCGATTTCATGCTTTTTGATTCGATTCGACTAGAATTTAATCGACTGATTCAATTTGATTCTTTTCTTTTCGGTTCGATTCTTTTCTATTCGATTTTTTTCTATTCAATTCGATTCTTTCAATTCGATTCGATTCGATTCTTGTCGTTTCAAATCGATTCGTTTCAATTCGAGTCTTTTCAGTTCGATTCTTTGCGATTCGATTCGATTTGATATTTTTAATTCGATTCGAGTCTTTTCGATTCGATTCGATTCTTTTCAATTCGATTCTTTTCGATTCGAGTCTTTTTGATTCGATTCATTTCGATTCGATTCGATTCTTTTCAATTCGATTTGATGCTTTTCCATTTGATCTGATTTGTTTCATTTCGATTCTTTTCGATTCAATTCGATTCTTTTCGATTCCATTAAATTTGATTCGATTCTTTTCTTTTCGATTGGATTCTTTTCGATTTGATTCCATTCAGTTCGATTCTTTTCGATTCGATTGGATTCTTTTCGATTTGATTCCATTCTTTCGATTCGATTTGAGTTGATTCTTTTCGATTCGATTCAATACGATTCTTTTCATTTCGTTTCTAATCGATCTCTTCGATTCATTTCGTTTCGATTCGTTTCGATTCTATTCGATTTTTTTCGATTCTATTCTATTCGATTCATTTTGAATCATTTCGATTTGATTCTGTTCGAGTGGTTACTATTACATTCTTTTCGATTTGATTCAATTCGATTCGAGTCTTTTTGATTCGAGTCTTTTCGACTCGATTCAATTCAATACGATTCTTTTAGATTCGATTCGATTCGATTGTTTTCGTTTCGATTCGACTTTTTTTGATTCGATTCTTTTCGATTCGATTGTTTTCAGTTCGATTGATTCGATTCTTTACAATTCTATGCTATTCAAAGCGATTCTTTTGTATTTGATTCGATTCGATTGTTTTCTTTTTGATTCGGTTCGATTCGTTTCTTTTCGATTCGATTCAATTCTTTTCGATTCGATTCTTTTCGATTCGATTTGATTCTTTTCGATTCTATTCTATTACTTTCTATTCCATTCGAATCGATTCGTTTTGATTGAATTCGATTCTTTTCGATTCGATTCCATTCGATTCTTTTCGATTGGATTCAATTTGTTTCGATTCGAATCAATTTGGTTCTTTTCGATTGGATTCCATTCGATTCTTTTCGATTTGATTCAATTCGATTCTTTTCGATTCTATTCATTTCGATTATTTTCGTTGAGATTAGATTCTTTTCGATTAGATACAATTCGATTCTTTTCGATTCGATTCGATTCTTTTCGATTCGATTCGACTCGATTTCATGCTTTTTGATTCGATTCGACTAGAATTTAATCGACTGATTCAATTTGATTCTTTTCTTTTCGGTTCGATTCTTTTCTATTCGATTTTTTTCTATTCAATTCGATTCTTTCAATTCGATTCGATTCGATTCTTGTCGTTTCAAATCGATTCGTTTCAATTCGAGTCTTTTCAGTTCGATTCTTTGCGATTCGATTCGATTTGATATTTTTAATTCGATTCGAGTCTTTTCGATTCGATTCGATTCTTTTCAATTCGATTCTTTTCGATTCGAGTCTTTTTGATTCGATTCATTTCGATTCGATTCGATTCTTTTCAATTCGATTTGATGCTTTTCCATTTGATCTGATTTGTTTCATTTCGATTCTTTTCGATTCAATTCGATTCTTTTCGATTCCATTAAATTTGATTCGATTCTTTTCTTTTCGATTGGATTCTTTTCGATTTGATTCCATTCAGTTCGATTCTTTTCGATTCGATTGGATTCTTTTCGATTTGATTCAATTCTTTCGATTCGATTTGATTTGATTCTTTTCGATTCGATTCAATACGATTCTTTTCATTTCGATTCTAATCGATTCTCTTCGATTCATTTCGTTTCGATTCGTTTCGATTCTATTCGATTTTTTTCGATTCTATTCTATTCGATTCATTTTGAATCATTTCGATTTGATTCTGTTCGAGTGGTTTCTTTTTTTTTTTTTTCAAATTTTATTTTATTTTATTTTATTTATTTATGATAGTCACACAGAGAGAGAGAGAGAGGCAGAGACACAGGCAGAGGGAGAAGCAGGCTCCATGCACCGGGAGCCCGACGTGGGATTCGATCCCGGGTCTCCAGGATCACGCCCTGGGCCAAAGGCAGGCGCTAAACCGCTGCGCCACCCAGGGATCCCTGTTCGAGTGGTTTCTATTAGATTCTTTTCGATTTGATTCAATTCGATTCGAGTCTTTTTGATTCGAGTCTTTTCGACTCGATTCAATTCAATACGATTCTTTTAGATTCGATTCGATTCGATTCGATTGTTTTTGTTTCGATTCGAATTTTTTTGATTCGATTCTTTTCGATTCGATTGTTTTCAATTCGATTGATTCGATTCTTTTCAATTCTATGCTATTCAAAGCGATTCTTTTGTATTTGATTGGATTCGAATGTTTTCTTTTTGATTCGGTTCGATTCGTTTCTTTTCGATTCGATTCAATTCTTTTCGATTCGATTCTTTTCGATTCGATTTGATTCTTTTCGATTCTATTCTATTCTTTTCTATTCCATTCGAATCGATTCGTTTTGATTGAATTTGATTCTTTTCGATTCGATTCAATTAGATTCTTTTCGATTGGATTCAATTTGTTTCGATTCGAATCAATTTGATTCTTTTCGATTGGATTCCATTCGATTCTTTTCGATTTGATTCAATTCGATTCTTTTCGATTCTATTCATTTTGATTATTTTCGTTGAGATTAGATTCTTTTCGATTTGATTTTTTTCGGTTCGAGTCGATTCATTTCGCTTATTTTGGTTAGGATCAATTCAATTCGATTCTTTTTGATTTGATTTGATTCTATTCGATTTCTTTCGAGTCTATTATATTCTTTTCGATTCTATTCCATTCAATCCGATTCTTTTCGATTCGATTCGATTGTTTTAGATTTGATTCCATTCTTTCGATTCTATTTGATATGATTCTTTTCGATTCGATTTGATACGATACTTTTCATTTTGATTCGAATCGATTCTCTTCGGTTCGATTCGTTTTGATTCTTTTCGATTCAATTCTATTCGAATTTTTTCGATTTGATTCGATTCGATTCTTTTAGATTCTACTTGATTTGTTTCTTTTCGATTCGTTTTGATTCGATTCTTTTTGATTCATGTCGATTCGATTCGATTCTTTTGTTTCGATTCGATTCTTTTCAATTCGAATCTTTTCGTTACATGGAATTCGATTCTTTTCGATTTGACTCGATCCCGGGTCTCCAGGATCGCGCCCTGGGCCAAAGGCAGGCGCTAAACCGCAGCGCCACCCAGGGATCCCTCAATTCGATTCTTTTTTATTCGAATCTATTCGATTCTTTTTGATTCTATTCGATTTTTTTCGATTTGATTCGATTAGTTCCTTTTTGATTCAATTCAATTCATTTCTTTTGATTCAATTCAATTCGATTCTTTTGGATTCGATTCGATTCTTTTGGATTCGATTCTTTTGGATTCGAATCGAGTAGATTCTTTCCATTTCGATCGGATTCATTTCAATTCGATTCTTTTCGAATCGAATATTTTCGAATCAATTCGATACTTTTTGATTCGATTCGATTCTTTTCGTGTCGATTTGATTCTTTTCGATTCGATTCTTTTCTATTTGAATCGATTCAATTATTTTCATTTCGATTCGATTTCATTCAATTCGATTCTTTTCGATCAATTCAATTTGTTTTCGATTTGATTCGATTCGATTCTTTTCTATTCTATTCAATTCGATTAGTTTCCATTCGATGATGCAATTGGATTCTTTTCGATTCGAGTCGATACGATACGATTCTTTTCGATTAGATACAATTCGATTCTTTTCGATTCGATTCGATTCTTTTCGATTCGATTCGACTCGATTTCATGCTTTTTGATTCGATTCGACTAGAATTTAATCGACTGATTCAATTTGATTCTTTTCTTTTCGGTTCGATTCTTTTCTATTCGATTTTTTTCTATTCAATTCGATTCTTTCAATTCGATTCGATTCGATTCTTGTCGTTTCAAATCGATTCGTTTCAATTCGAGTCTTTTCAGTTCGATTCTTTGCGATTCGATTCGATTTGATATTTTTAATTCGATTCGAGTCTTTTCGATTCGATTCGATTCTTTCCAATTCGATTCTTTTCGATTCGAGTCTTTTTGATTCGATTCATTTCGATTCGATTCGATTCTTTTCAATTCGATTTGATGCTTTTCCATTTGATCTGATTTGTTTCATTTCGATTCTTTTCGATTCAATTCGATTCTTTTCGATTCCATTAAATTTGATTCGATTCTTTTCTTTTCGATTGGATTCCTTTCGATTTGATTCCATTCAGTTCGATTCTTTTCGATTCGATTGGATTCTTTTCGATTTGATTCCATTCTTTCGATTCGATTTGATTTGATTCTTTTCGATTCGATTCAATACGATTCTTTTCATTTCGTTTCTAATCGATTCTCTTCGATTCATTTCGTTTCGATTCGTTTCGATTCTATTCGATTTTTTTCGATTCTATTCTATTCGATTCATTTTGAATCATTTCGATTTGATTCTGTTCGAGTGGTTACTATTACATTCTTTTCGATTTGATTCAATTCGATTCGAGTCTTTTTGATTCGAGTCTTTTCGACTCGATTCAATTCAATACGATTCTTTTAGATTCGATTCGATTCGATTGTTTTCGTTTCGATTCGACTTTTTTTGATTCGATTCTTTTCGATTCGATTGTTTTCAGTTCGATTGATTCGATTCTTTACAATTCTATGCTATTCAAAGCGATTCCTTTGTATTTGATTCGATTCGATTGTTTTCTTTTTGATTCGGTTCGATTCGTTTCTTTTCGATTCGATTCAATTCTTTTCGATTCGATTCTTTTCGATTCGATTTGATTCTTTTCGATTCTATTCTATTACTTTCTATTCCATTCGAATCGATTCGTTTTGATTGAATTCGATTCTTTTCGATTCGATTCAATTAGATTCTTTTCGATTGGATTCAATTTGTTTCGATTCGAATCAATTTGGTTCTTTTCGATTGGATTCCATTCGATTCTTTTCGATTTGATTCAATTCGATTCTTTTCGATTCTATTCATTTCGATGATTTTCGTTGAGATTAGATTCTTTTCGATTTGATTTTTTTCGGTTCGAGTCGATTCATTTCGCTTATTTTGGTTAGGATCAATTCAATTCGATTCTTTTTGATTTGATTTGTTTCTATTCGATTTCTTTCGATTCTATTCTATTGTATTCTTTTCGATTCTATTCCATTCAATCCGATTCTTTTCGATTCGATTCGATTGTTTTGGATTTGATTCCATTCTTTCGATTCTATTTGATATGATTCTTTTCGATTCGATTTGATACGATACTTTTCATTTTGATTCGAATCGATTCTCTTCGGTTCGATTCGTTTTGATTCTTTTCGATTCAATTCTATTCGAATTTTTTCGATTTGATTCGATTCGATTCTTTTAGATTCTACTTGATTTGTTTCTTTTCGATTCGTTTTGATTCGATTCTTTTTGATTCATGTCGATTCGATTCGATTCTTTTGTTTCGATTCGATTCTTTTCAATTCGAATCTTTTCGTTACATGGAATTCGATTCTTTTCGATTTGACTCGATCCCGGGTCTCCAGGATCGCGCCCTGGGCCAAAGGCAGGCGCTAAACCGCAGCGCCACCCAGGGATCCCTCAATTCGATTCTTTTTTATTCGAATCTATTCGATTCTTTTTGATTCTATTCGATTTTTTTCGATTTGATTCGATTAGTTCCTTTTTGATTCAATTCAATTCATTTCTTTTGATTCAATTCAATTCGATTCTTTTGGATTCGATTCGATTCTTTTGGATTCGATTCTTTTGGATTCGAATCGAGTAGATTCTTTCCATTTCGATCGGATTCATTTCAATTCGATTCTTTTCGAATCGAATATTTTCGAATCAATTCGATACTTTTTGATTCGATTCGATTCTTTTCGTGTCGATTTGATTCTTTTCGATTCGATTCTTTTCTATTTGAATCGATTCGATTATTTTCATTTCGATTCGATTTCATTCAATTCGATTCTTTTCGATCAATTCAATTTGATTGTTTTCGATTTGATTCGATTCGATTCTTTTCTATTCTATTCAATTCGATTAGTTTCCATTCGATGATGCAATTGGATTCTTTTCGATTCGAGTCGATACGATACGATTCTTTTCGATTAGATACAATTCGATTCTTTTCGATTCGATTCGATTCTTTTCGATTCGATTCGACTCGATTTCATGCTTTTTGATTCGATTCGACTAGAATTTAATCGACTGATTCAATTTGATTCTTTTCTTTTCGGTTCGATTCTTTTCTATTCGATTTTTTTCTATTCAATTCGATTCTTTCAATTCGATTCGATTCGATTCTTGTCGTTTCAAATCGATTCGTTTCAATTCGAGTCTTTTCAGTTCGATTCTTTGCGATTCGATTCGATTTGATATTTTTAATTCGATTCGAGTCTTTTCGATTCGATTCGATTCTTTTCAATTCGATTCTTTTCGATTCGAGTCTTTTTGATTCGATTCATTTCGATTCGATTCGATTCTTTTCAATTCGATTTGATGCTTTTCCATTGGATCTGATTTGTTTCATTTCGATTCTTTTCGATTCAATTCGATTCTTTTCGATTCCATTAAATTTGATTCGATTCTTTTCTTTTCGATTGGATTCCTTTCGATTTGATTCCATTCAGTTCGATTCTTTTCGATTCGATTGGATTCTTTTCGATTTGATTCCATTCTTTCGATTCGATTTGATTTGATTCTTTTCGATTCGATTCAATACGATTCTTTTCATTTCGTTTCTAATCGATTCTCTTCGATTCATTTCGTTTCGATTCGTTTCGATTCTATTCGATTTTTTTCGATTCTATTCTATTCGATTCATTTTGAATCATTTCGATTTGATTCTGTTCGAGTGGTTACTATTACATTCTTTTCGATTTGATTCAATTCGATTCGAGTCTTTTTGATTCGAGTCTTTTCGACTCGATTCAATTCAATACGATTCTTTTAGATTCGATTCGATTCGATTGTTTTCGTTTCGATTCGACTTTTTTTGATTCGATTCTTTTCGATTCGATTGTTTTCAGTTCGATTGATTCGATTCTTTACAATTCTATGCTATTCAAAGCGATTCCTTTGTATTTGATTCGATTCGATTGTTTTCTTTTTGATTCGGTTCGATTCGTTTCTTTTCGATTCGATTCAATTCTTTTCGATTCGATTCTTTTCGATTCGATTTGATTCTTTTCGATTCTATTCTATTACTTTCTATTCCATTCGAATCGATTCGTTTTGATTGAATTCGATTCTTTTCGATTCGATTCAATTAGATTCTTTTCGATTGGATTCAATTTGTTTCGATTCGAATCAATTTGGTTCTTTTCGATTGGATTCCATTCGATTCTTTTCGATTTGATTCAATTCGATTCTTTTCGATTCTATTCATTTCGATGATTTTCGTTGAGATTAGATTCTTTTCGATTTGATTTTTTTCGGTTCGAGTCGATTCATTTCGCTTATTTTGGTTAGGATCAATTCAATTCGATTCTTTTTGATTTGATTTGTTTCTATTCGATTTCTTTCGATTCTATTCTATTGTATTCTTTTCGATTCTATTCCATTCAATCCGATTCTTTTCGATTCGATTCGATTGTTTTGGATTTGATTCCATTCTTTCGATTCTATTTGATATGATTCTTTTCGATTCGATTTGATACGATACTTTTCATTTTGATTCGAATCGATTCTCTTCGGTTCGATTCGTTTTGATTCTTTTCGATTCAATTCTATTCGAATTTTTTCGATTTGATTCGATTCGATTCTTTTAGATTCTACTTGATTTGTTTCTTTTCGATTCGTTTTGATTCGATTCTTTTTGATTCATGTCGATTCGATTCGATTCTTTTGTTTCGATTCGATTCTTTTCAATTCGAATCTTTTCGTTACATGGAATTCGATTCTTTTCGATTTGACTCGATCCCGGGTCTCCAGGATCGCGCCCTGGGCCAAAGGCAGGCGCTAAACCGCAGCGCCACCCAGGGATCCCTCAATTCGATTCTTTTTTATTCGAATCTATTCGATTCTTTTTGATTCTATTCGATTTTTTTCGATTTGATTCGATTAGTTCCTTTTTGATTCAATTCAATTCATTTCTTTTGATTCAATTCAATTCGATTCTTTTGGATTCGATTCGATTCTTTTGGATTCGATTCTTTTGGATTCGAATCGAGTAGATTCTTTCCATTTCGATCGGATTCATTTCAATTCGATTCTTTTCGAATCGAATATTTTCGAATCAATTCGATACTTTTTGATTCGATTCGATTCTTTTCGTGTCGATTTGATTCTTTTCGATTCGATTCTTTTCTATTTGAATCGATTCGATTATTTTCATTTCGATTCGATTTCATTCAATTCGATTCTTTTCGATCAATTCAATTTGATTGTTTTCGATTTGATTCGATTCGATTCTTTTCTATTGTATTCAATTCGATTAGTTTCCATTCGATGATGCAATTGGATTCTTTTCGATTCGAGTCGATACGATACGATTCTTTTCGATTAGATACAATTCGATTCTTTTCGATTCGATTCGATTCTTTTCGATTCGATTCGACTCGATTTCATGCTTTTTGATTCGATTCGACTAGAATTTAATCGACTGATTCAATTTGATTCTTTTCTTTTCGGTTCGATTCTTTTCTATTCGATTTTTTTCTATTCAATTCGATTCTTTCAATTCGATTCGATTCGATTCTTGTCGTTTCAAATCGATTCGTTTCAATTCGAGTCTTTTCAGTTCGATTCTTTGCGATTCGATTCGATTTGATATTTTTAATTCGATTCGAGTCTTTTCGATTCGATTCGATTCTTTTCAATTCGATTCTTTTCGATTCGAGTCTTTTTGATTCGATTCATTTCGATTCGATTCGATTCTTTTCAATTCGATTTGATGCTTTTCCATTTGATCTGATTTGTTTCATTTCGATTCTTTTCGATTCAATTCGATTCTTTTCGATTCCATTAAATTTGATTCGATTCTTTTCTTTTCGATTGGATTCTTTTCGATTTGATTCCATTCAGTTCGATTCTTTTCGATTCGATTGGATTCTTTTCGATTTGATTCCATTCTTTCGATTCGATTTGAGTTGATTCTTTTCGATTCGATTCAATACGATTCTTTTCATTTCGTTTCTAATCGATCTCTTCGATTCATTTCGTTTCGATTCGTTTCGATTCTATTCGATTTTTTTCGATTCTATTCTATTCGATTCATTTTGAATCATTTCGATTTGATTCTGTTCGAGTGGTTACTATTACATTCTTTTCGATTTGATTCAATTCGATTCGAGTCTTTTTGATTCGAGTCTTTTCGACTCGATTCAATTCAATACGATTCTTTTAGATTCGATTCGATTCGATTGTTTTCGTTTCGATTCGACTTTTTTTGATTCGATTCTTTTCGATTCGATTGTTTTCAGTTCGATTGATTCGATTCTTTACAATTCTATGCTATTCAAAGCGATTCTTTTGTATTTGATTCGATTCGATTGTTTTCTTTTTGATTCGGTTCGATTCGTTTCTTTTCGATTCGATTCAATTCTTTTCGATTCGATTCTTTTCGATTCGATTTGATTCTTTTCGATTCTATTCTATTACTTTCTATTCCATTCGAATCGATTCGTTTTGATTGAATTCGATTCTTTTCGATTCGATTCCATTCGATTCTTTTCGATTGGATTCAATTTGTTTCGATTCGAATCAATTTGGTTCTTTTCGATTGGATTCCATTCGATTCTTTTCGATTTGATTCAATTCGATTCTTTTCGATTCTATTCATTTCGATTATTTTCGTTGAGATTAGATTCTTTTCGATTAGATACAATTCGATTCTTTTCGATTCGATTCGATTCTTTTCGATTCGATTCGACTCGATTTCATGCTTTTTGATTCGATTCGACTAGAATTTAATCGACTGATTCAATTTGATTCTTTTCTTTTCAGTTCGATTCTTTTCTATTCGATTTTTTTCTATTCAATTCGATTCTTTCAATTCGATTCGATTCGATTCTTGTCGTTTCAAATCGATTCGTTTCAATTCGAGTCTTTTCAGTTCGATTCTTTGCGATTCGATTCGATTTGATATTTTTAATTCGATTCGAGTCTTTTCGATTCGATTCGATTCTTTTCAATTCGATTCTTTTCGATTCGAGTCTTTTTGATTCGATTCATTTCGATTCGATTCGATTCTTTTCAATTCGATTTGATGCTTTTCCATTTGATCTGATTTGTTTCATTTCGATTCTTTTCGATTCAATTCGATTCTTTTCGATTCCATTAAATTTGATTCGATTCTTTTCTTTTCGATTGGATTCTTTTCGATTTGATTCCATTCAGTTCGATTCTTTTCGATTCGATTGGATTCTTTTCGATTTGATTCAATTCTTTCGATTCGATTTGATTTGATTCTTTTCGATTCGATTCAATACGATTCTTTTCATTTCGATTCTAATCGATTCTCTTCGATTCATTTCGTTTCGATTCGTTTCGATTCTATTCGATTTTTTTCGATTCTATTCTATTCGATTCATTTTGAATCATTTCGATTTGATTCTGTTCGAGTGGTTTCTTTTTTTTTTTTTTCAAATTTTATTTTATTTTATTTTATTTATTTATGATAGTCACACAGAGAGAGAGAGAGAGGCAGAGACACAGGCAGAGGGAGAAGCAGGCTCCATGCACCGGGAGCCCGACGTGGGATTCGATCCCGGGTCTCCAGGATCACGCCCTGGGCCAAAGGCAGGCGCTAAACCGCTGCGCCACCCAGGGATCCCTGTTCGAGTGGTTTCTATTAGATTCTTTTCGATTTGATTCAATTCGATTCGAGTCTTTTTGATTCGAGTCTTTTCGACTCGATTCAATTCAATACGATTCTTTTAGATTCGATTCGATTCGATTCGATTGTTTTTGTTTCGATTCGAATTTTTTTGATTCGATTCTTTTCGATTCGATTGTTTTCAATTCGATTGATTCGATTCTTTTCAATTCTATGCTATTCAAAGCGATTCTTTTGTATTTGATTGGATTCGAATGTTTTCTTTTTGATTCGGTTCGATTCGTTTCTTTTCGATTCGATTCAATTCTTTTCGATTCGATTCTTTTCGATTCGATTTGATTCTTTTCGATTCTATTCTATTCTTTTCTATTCCATTCGAATCGATTCGTTTTGATTGAATTTGATTCTTTTCGATTCGATTCAATTAGATTCTTTTCGATTGGATTCAATTTGTTTCGATTCGAATCAATTTGATTCTTTTCGATTGGATTCCATTCGATTCTTTTCGATTTGATTCAATTCGATTCTTTTCGATTCTATTCATTTTGATTATTTTCGTTGAGATTAGATTCTTTTCGATTTGATTTTTTTCGGTTCGAGTCGATTCATTTCGCTTATTTTGGTTAGGATCAATTCAATTCGATTCTTTTTGATTTGATTTGATTCTATTCGATTTCTTTCGAGTCTATTATATTCTTTTCGATTCTATTCCATTCAATCCGATTCTTTTCGATTCGATTCGATTGTTTTAGATTTGATTCCATTCTTTCGATTCTATTTGATATGATTCTTTTCGATTCGATTTGATACGATACTTTTCATTTTGATTCGAATCGATTCTCTTCGGTTCGATTCGTTTTGATTCTTTTCGATTCAATTCTATTCGAATTTTTTCGATTTGATTCGATTCGATTCTTTTAGATTCTACTTGATTTGTTTCTTTTCGATTCGTTTTGATTCGATTCTTTTTGATTCATGTCGATTCGATTCGATTCTTTTGTTTCGATTCGATTCTTTTCAATTCGAATCTTTTCGTTAC